>NC_058414.1:21663236-21819718 GCF_002201575.2 Neomonachus schauinslandi | reverse complement strand
GGGCGCGCGCGCGGGGCCCCGGCAGGGCGCGCGGCCCCCGGGGGCCGCCCCGCCGCGCAAGGCCGCCGTGGCGCCCGGGCCTTGGAAAGTGCCCGGCTCCGACAAGCTGCCGGGCGTCCTGAAGCCCGGCGCCTCGGCTGCGGGCAGATGAGGCGCGCGGCAGCAGCCCGCCGCCCCGCCTGGACGCCTGCAGACCGTTCGTCCTAGGTTCCGTCTCGCGGCGTTTTAATTTATTTTCACTGTCACACGCATAGATCCACGAGCCACCGAGGCCTGGGAGCATCGACGTGAAGTCCCACGTGTCCAACGAGCATGGGCGGTACAGCGTCCACGCGCAGACCCAAACTGATGCTAAAGCCCCCGGTTCCATTGTGGGGGCTTTGTCAGCTATGGAAGAACCAAAATAACGTGAAGAACATCAGAGAGAGACAGTGCAGTGTAGCTTTAGTTAAAAAAAAAAAAAAAAGAAGAAGAAGAAGAAAGAAAAAAAAAAAAATTTACCCCCACTGCATGAAGGATTTGGATGCCATCCAAACTCTAATATCAAGAAACTGGACAAGTTAAGAGCAATCACGAACTGGAATATCGCCTTAAAAATCAAACTGCACGGAGCAAGCGGAAACTGAGACAAGATTATATCTTTTAATTGATCTAAAGAGTTGTAAATAAATTGTTCTCGACATACCTAGACAGGGGTTAAAAGGTTTCTTTGAAACATTCGGAACTGTTCGCCCATAACATGTTTCCATGGCTCACCCGTGGCATCCATCACCGATATTAGCAGCAACGTTCCCTGCATACTGCAGGACGAGTTAGAAATCTAGTGAATTCATTGGTGTGATGCCATTTTTACTGCCATTTCTGTGATCAAATCATATTTCTGTACATTTTCAGTGGTAGGAAAAAAAAGGTTTAAAAAAATTGTATCTTAGGGAGCAGATTGCCGTAAGTCAGAATTTTGCAGTTTAGCTCATAGATCTTAATTGGTTTTCATCTAAAATGTGCATTTTATAATTGAAGGACCACAATTTGTTCAGTCAAGATTGGCGACGCTGCAGTTCCTTTATGAAAAGGCTTTCCTATTGTCTCAGGCTAGCAAAGATAGTAGCTTCTTTGACAGCAGTGTTCTATTTCACTTACTGTCTTTTTTAAAATCCTCTTTCCGTTACTTCATTTTCACTTTGACAGAGCAGAGGCAAAGTGTTTCTCCTATATTTCTCAGATTATAATGAATCCCTAATATTAAAAAATCATATAATGGCCAATTTATTTTCATAAAAGAATGTGAACCTTTTAGCATTCTTTTCTGCTTTATCTTTCCTTATCCTTTCTCCTTTTATTTTCATTTGGTTTGCTTGTCTTTGTATTCTTTGCCATTTTTTAAATTTCTTTAGCAACCTCTAGATGTTTCTGTTTATCTTCCGTGGATCTGTGGTTGATCCCCTACTAAAATTCTAAGGCTTGCCTTTCTTCCCTGCCCTTTTAATATTCCTTTGTAAAATGTTACCTTCAGTTAATTATCCATTGGTACTTATTTGTAGCTACACATATGAAAAGGCAAACTGTTTCTGAGGGCAGTTTCTCTTTAATTTGTCCTGAATGAATGAGGTTTCATCCTTCCCAGATGCTGGCCCTTACAGGAGTTCAAATGCAAATATGCCTCACCTCCCTGAACTTGTAGTCAAATAAGTAAAACGGGAGATCAGGTCCATCACCCAAGGTCACACATAATAGCCTCCCTCCGTTGACTCTTTGCTTCTCTGTAAATTGCAGTAACCTGAGCGCTAGCCATTTAATTTCCATCAGGCATAGGAGTAGTTTAGTTGTTTGACATGAGGAGAATATGGTTGAAAGCCTCAAGTGAAGAATCTTGCAGCTTGTAAAAGCAATTTCCAAAAATGGAATCCATTCATCATAAACAAAAGCACAAACAAACACATGTAGCAGTTTACAATACTTTTGGTTTAATCTCAATTAGTCTTTCTCCCCTGGACTAGAAATCCAGTATAGTTTGCCATTAATTTATTGAATCTGGTTTTGGACAATGCTTCTGTAGTGTAGCTGCACGTCCCAGTACTGTATCCTCTGACCTTTATTTTCCATGTGTTACAAAAGGATAAAAAAGTTGAGATTACGCTTGCATAAACTCTAATTTGCACAGTTCACAGCTACTACTTGTGCAGTAATTGCTTTATGCGGCTGTAATCCATAACCTGTGAAGACAGCACATCATCTAAATTCCATTCCAAATAATATTTCTGTGTAGTGTTAGCTGTGAATTTACCCTGTACAGCTGTATCTCTATAAATATAATTCCATGTATTAATAGTCACAGAAAGACTGTAAGTGAGCAACTATTTTTATGAAACGCACCACTATGGATAAATTAACTTTTACAGAAATCTTGTTTACTGTATGATATTCTAAAACACTGTCAAATAAAATATATATCCAAAATCCTTTTCTTTTTCCAACTGTATAGGCTGTGTGTTAATTTGAAGAAAGTAATTACTGGGAGTTAATTTTTTTAAACTGCGGTTTTCGTAGTTTTTTTTTTTTTTTAGAATGGAAATTCAGTGCCCCCAAACAGGACTTTTTTTCAAACTCGAATCTAAATGCAGTGGAATTGTACGGGGGGAAAAAAAAACACACAAAAAAATCAAAAAACCTGTTGAATTCCACACACACCCCCACCACCCCCCACCCCCCGCCAAGTAAATGGAGAGTTTTCTCAAAGACACTCTGGTTGCCTGTCAGCTAACTACATCCCCATGAACTGGCAGTATGTTTCTGTTGCTTGCTACCCTGATTGATACTGTGCCTTTTTTTCAAAAAAGGATTTCAGGTATCAATCAACAATAAATCCCATCACATTTTTTTCCTTTTAATTCTGAAATTTTTTCATGTAAAATCCCAAGGAGTTTATGCAGAAGCCAACATTTAGTGAACAGTAGTGTAGAGATCCACAATGAAAGGCTGAATATGCCCTCTGCAGTGTATTACAGTCCATACATGGGGGAGAAGAGAGGTCTGTGGAGTACTTGGAGGATGACAAGCCCGCTATCACAGAGATAATAATCCCAAGAAACAGTTTTCAATCCTAGTCTTGTTGGGACCGCCCACTGATATCAGTAGGGGGCCTAACATTGCCAAACTGACCATTTTTACTCCACTATTAATTTTTTTAAAAATTAAGCATGTGTCACTTTTAGAAAAGGGAAGAAGCTGACATGAAGTGTGAAATCAAGCACAAACGTTCAGGTATTTGTAATAAATCCATGTCATTCTTTATGAACTAATCGAAGAAGGCCCAGTGCACGCTGAAAAAGCACAAGACTTATAAAACAATGCGGTTAACAAAATGGGGTGTAAATACTAATGATGCACGGCTAATTACTATTTTGAAAGAAAAAATATAAACATCATTAGGACATCAAAAAGATGAGAAATCAGAGTCCAAAGGGCTTAGGATAGGGACAGAGCAGGAGCACGATGAGGCCAGTGAGGCACCTGGTCTGGAAAAGGGCCTTACCATGAATCAAATGGCTCCAAGATCAGGCAGGAAATATGAAAAAATGAAGACAGCCAGGTAGGGACTGGGCCAACGGACAAGCATGTCCCTCCTCTAAAGCTGTCATTTTGTCAGGTCCAAGTCCACTGTGGAATAGCCTTTCAGGTTCTCAAGAGAAGAAAAAAAATCAGCCTTTTACTTGAAATTTTGTAGGTTTTATAGTTTGACAAGCTTAATTCACGTTTTTGTTTTTGTTTTTTAAGATTTTATTTATTTATTTGAGAGAGAGAGAATGAGAGAGCACATGAGAGGGGGGAGGGTCAGAGGGAGAAGCAGGCTCCCCGCCGAGCAGGGAGCCCGATGTGGGACTCGATCCCGGGACTCCAGGATCATGACCTGAGCCGAAGGCAGTCGCTTAACCAACTGAGCCACCCAGGCGCCCCTTAATTCACGTTTTTTAAGAAACACTGAACAAGAAGACAAAACACTACCACCACGAACCATCTGCAGACCGGGTCTGGCCCACAGCCCACCAATTTGCAGCCTCTGGCTTGGAACAACAGCCAGACCTTCAGCAGAGGACCCCTCGCTTGCTTTTATCAGGGTCTGATTCACCTTCCAAGCAGTGGATCGTACAGACCCCAGAGATGGAAAAGCGTGTGGCTCTTAAGTCCAAACGTGCCTGGAATAACTTCAAATGTGTATTCTGAGTGTGAGGCCCTCTGCCAGAAACCTGATCACTGTTCTTGCACTAGAGGTGGTTTGTTGTGAGGCTGAACAAACTGAAGCCATTTGAAATTTTATTATTCGTTCTTGATGAGTTTGCCCCAAACTGTGTAAGCATGGGGCTCTCCAAAGGTGAGTCTGCCCTGTCCTATCCATAGGACTCTTTCTCAGGCCAAACTCGCGGCAAAATCAAATGACCTAACTGCCGAAGAATTTGGACTGAACAAAGATTCTTTTTCAGACAGCCTTAGTGCCAGACAGGATATCTGTAAAATCACATGAGTGCTTTCCAAGGCTAATAATAGTAAGGGTACTAAGTCTCATGATGAGTTCTGCATTGTGTCTAGTTCATTTAGGGTACCAATTAAATGTGGTTAAGGGTATGGTTATGATTACTGGTGGCAATGCTGGGGTGGTAAGCATTTGGGTATAAACAAGAGAGCACCATCCCAGAATTAAACTGAACCCTTGCTGGGCATTGGGTGGCATATCACCCAGACAGCTCAGTTATCAGGGACTCCATAAAAACTTAAGCGTGTCCTAAGAGTTCCAGTAGTTTGATGGGATCTTTTCTTTGATGAAACTGCCTCTCAGAGAGCGATTTCACCTGCAAGAACCTGGGAATCTTGTGAAGCAACAAAGTGACCTTTGACTTTCCTTCTTGGGTGGAAAGTCAATTTTTTAAAACCCTAACAAGGTGTATCCGTGTGATTTCATGCCAGGTCAACTGCCTTCACACTGAGGAGCACACATTCTCGGGGTACAAAGAGACTTTTTAGGGGGTACACAGGCAGGGAGAGCTTCAGTGAAATTCGTTTTCAGGAATTCAACTTCTATTTTTATGCATTTCAAACCCGTGGACGGCCAGTTTCCACATCGTCACCTGCCCAATGCAAGGAGCCTTTACATTAGAGAAGCAAGATGAGCTTATCATCGATCCTGCATTTCACTCGGGTACACTACCTCGGGGTGTAAAATTAAAGAGACAACTGGAGGATGCAGCCCTCCTGCAAGAGAATAAAGAGAGCAAAATAGCATCGGTAAGAAATATTCAAGTGGGCAGTGCCTTCCTTCCTCCAGAAGCCCTGGTAGGGTTCCCATCTAAAACTTAGCACCCACGTTTATTCGAATTTGAGAATAAAGTCACACTTTTTCTGATCGAATGTGTGATGGCTATCTGTCTGGCTTGAGCACAACGACTGGCTTTGCCCGTTGGGTTATGTGGCAGGTGTTTTCCATAGATTAATGAGTTAAATCTGCAAATGCAAGGTTTAAATAAACATATTTAAAGCATGCACACAAGAGAAAATACATCCTTTGCAAGAAATCTGTGGGAAAAAAATAAAACTATTTCAGGGGCTACACGTGCTAACAGGGTCGTTCCCTAAGACAAACCGACTTAACATAGCTTCATAAACTTTTACAAAAAGTGTGGAGTGTCTGCCATCTATAAAACATGACCGGGGAACAGAACTCAGCCTGTAGTCTCAGGGCACCTACCATCTAGTTAGGAGACCAAGACAACTGACACAAGACAGAATGGGTGTGACATGGGAATACGGGATTCGGGATTTGGTAGGATGCGGGAATAGTTGGAGGCAGTTAGAAGTCATCCTGGATATGTGGCATTTTAATTGGGTTTGAAGGGTGGGTGGGATTTCAAGAGGCAGATGAGGTGTAAGGGGGAGATCAGCATGAGCAAAGTCAGAGTTAAGAAACTTAGAGATATGTTAGAGAAACCGCGAATTGTTTATTTTGATCAAGACTCTGTGTGTGTATGTGAGAGAGAGAGACAGAGAGAGGGAGACAGAGAGAGGGAGGGAGGGAGGAATTAGATTAAAGAGAGGTAGTTTCAAGCAGATAACAAATGCCATTAGGAACAGTTGGGAGTTATTAAAGGTTTCTGAGCAGAGAAAGGATAAAATCAACACGTGGCTGTGGAAGGAAGTCCTGGTGGTCTGTCCACGGTGAAACGGAGGTGGGAGACTCTGGCAGGTGCTAACATCATGTGAGAGATAAGGAGGCCTGAGCACCCAGAATGGAGGGGAGAGATGGGAGGGCTCTGGAGGATGGAGAAGCAACAGGCCTCTGGCTTCCTGGATGCAAAGTCAGGGACCATCCCAGGCTCCAAGCCTGAGTGAAAAAGAAGATGGGAGGAGGACCAGATCTAGAAGGGACCTCATTACATTTTTTGATACACAAAGTGTGAGGGGTTCTCAGGTCACCCAGATGGAAATACTCATCCAGCCAATAAGCATAGACTAAAAAGATGGACATACTCTAAAGAGAATGAAGTTCAGATGAGAGACTGAGCCTAAGATAAGATTCGGGGACCAACTCCCTAGAGCCTTGCTGGGACTCACTCCCAGAGATTCTGATGTAATTGACTAAGATGGGATCATTTGGGAGGGGAAATGTCCTATGCCTTATAAATACATCCATGTAAGTATCAGCATGCAGAGTGCTTTGTTACAGAAAGCAAGGACTCTGGAAAGATTTGCCTTCTATCTAAAGTCCATGAGCCACCGGGAAAGATGTGAGCCAATTTATGATCCCCGTCTTTAAGAAGAGAATGAAAGTGAGCTGCAAGTGGTTCAACTGCAAAGAACATGAAGAAATTCATAGAAGGAAGACTTCAAAACCGATAGTCCTGTCTGCCACACTTTTCACACTTTAAAGATTAACAGGGGTCGTAAGACTCAGTGGCACACCTTCCAATTACTTCTGTGTTATCTCTTATTAATAGGAACCCCTGGATTCTTGCTCCTTGATCTGGATCGCCAACTCGGAGATGCCCTTAGCTGTGCCTCAAAGCAAGTTCATGTGGGCAAATGAGCAGCTACAGGATAAAGACCAAGAAACTATATATATTTAGTACATATGTGTATGTATTGTGTATATGTGTGTATATATACGTACACACACACACACACACACAAACTCACACATGTATACCCACACACGGACTTGCACATGAACACAGACATATACCCAGGGACTCCAATTTCAATATTGTGACGAAATAACGTATACACCCCAAAGTACATAAAAACCTGTGGATAACTTACTCGGTTTTAAAGCAGGCACATGTGTAATCATCATCTAGGCTGAGAAATAATCAGGGACCCTGACCTGAGCCTGGCACAGAGTAAATATTTACTATGTATACATTTTTTATTGTTGTTACTATCAACTGAGGGATATGTAAACATTTTCCGTGATGCTGAGAGTCTCAATATTTATGGGGTGTTAGCCAGGGGCCAGGCACAGTGCCGCGGTCTGAGGCTGTAACCATGAACTAGGCAGGCACGACCCACCCCACAGAGAGCTTACAGGGTTCGAACCCCCAGGAAGGTAAATGGTTCCCATGCAAAGTGTGAGGGGCTCTCAGGTGACCCAGAAGGAAATATTCACCCAGCCAGTACTCACAGACTAAAGATGGAGAGCTCCATCAAACCGGCGTGAAGCATTTGAGCACCACTGGAGATGAAAGCTAGCTTCCTGGAATTAGAGCTACAAAGGAGAAGTGAAGGAGCCAGAGGTAGGTCCTCTGCGGGGACTGATGCGGTGGGAGGGGCGGCCTGGCAAATGGCGGCCGAGCTAGGGGTTGAATGGGCGCAGGTGTCAGATGAGAAAAGTGGTGGCAGGAGCTGCGTGGAGGAGCCCGAGCCTCAGGGAACGAGGTGACCAACGTGCCCCAGTTTGCCAAGGACTGTCCTTGTTTTTAAACCGTGAGTCAGTGTCCCGGCAAACCCGTCCGTCCCCTGCAAACCAGGATGGAGGGGCACGTGGCCAGGACTGGCAAATCTGAGGGTCCCACAGGAGCCAGCGCCCCGAGGTACAGAGGAGGATGAGAACTGGCCAGCAGGAGGCTGGAGAGCCACGGGGTCCAGGACTCACAGGGCCTAACAGGCCTGAGCCAAGATTTGAACCTCCACTTAAAAGGCAGCAGGAAGCTACTTCTGGGTTTTCACTGGGCAGAACAACCTGTTCCTGTACATAACACTCTGGTCTGGAGAGTGTTTGCTCCCTTCTCCCTGCCTCTGTCCCTTGACCTTTAGTCTCCTGTCCCTTCCTCTCCATCCTCTGCGGAAGGTTCCGGCCCTCCTAGGCTGCTGGCGCTGAGCTCAGTCTCCTGGACCTTCTGTCTCAGATGGATGAGGCCAGCCTTTCCCAGAGGACTCAGGAGCCCTGGCTGCTGCATTGGCAACTTTGCAAAGAACTTTCCTGTGTGATCAGTACACACACTCGCAACTCTTCTTTTATAGGTCCTCCACTCTTTCCTCCATCATCCAGGTGTGGACTGAAGATGCATCCCATGTTTCTACGATCAACCCTCATGATGCCTAGCATATAATAGGCACTCAATGAATACTTGCTGAAAATTGGATATATTTTTTGAATGGCCTCATCTCTAAATCCAATATAGTTTCCCTTGAATAAGAATGGCCCTCAACACGGTAAGTGGCCCTGACTAGTCAGAGTGGACAGTTTGCAATTTTTCTCAAATATTCCGCTACTATTTCTACAAAATACTGACAGAGTGGCTTGATGCTGTCATTTGAGAACTGCTTGGGATGAAAGCTAGCTTCTGCAACTCACCCAAGTGCTTTATTCAAAATAAGCCCATATAACTATTTCTCCTTTACTTTCTCCCGCTCATGCTAAGGCCCAGCCTCATCCCAAAGCTAGCAGGGCTGGAGCAGAATCTGACTCTAGCTCTTACTTCAGGAAGGTAAGGTCACGGCCAGAGCAACGATGATAGGCTAGGCCTTCTTGTTCTAGCCATCCTTGCTCAAAACCCAGGAAGGGATTATCCGCTAATATCCTTGGCTAAATTCTAGCACACTGTGTCCAGCTGGTCAGCGTTCCTTAGATGGATTTGGCCTCCCCACTGTAAATGTTTGCTGGAAGCATGCAAAAGGCCCCTGAGGATTTTGGCCTTGTACTGGCCCAGACTCCCTCTGCCTCTCTGCTCCAACCGCAGCTCTTCACAATGACACACACACACAGATAGACACCACGGATCCCATTTGACTCCCTGACCAGGCTCCTGTCACCAGCTGAGCTCTCTGTACTGACCTCCCACGATCAAAGACCCTCATGATCAGCTCTACACTAATCTTCCCACCATACCATTCACAGCCCAACTCAAACTGCATTTCACTCTCTGTTTTTAGCCTGAGCCAACAAATACAAAGCCAAGATTTTTTTTTCTTAAGCATTGCCATTATCAAGGAGGTAACGGTATGAGGGCGTGTAGTGTTTTAAAGTAAAGTGAGGTATGGGTCTCTTAAAACATGAAGGAGTCATCTGGAACACACACCCATACTAAGGGGGTTGGGGACAGCCAGGGATGATTTTGTCCTGAAGTCTCAGCTAAGATGCTTTCAGAAAGAAGCCGTGAATTGTGTCAACCACCTTCCAGAACACTAGCTGCTGTCCAAAAAGGTGTATTTCTCACTCAGGTAATAGGTCAGAAGTTGCCGATTAAAGTAGATTTTCTTTATTTAGTGATTCAGAGGCTCATGTTCCTTTTATTCTATGACTCCACCATTCCCCAAAGCCTTGCTTCTGAAAAGTGGTCTGAGCATCAGCAGCACTGCCATCCCAGGGAGCTTGTTAGCAATATAAGCTCTCAGGCCCTGCTTAAGACCCACGATACTAGCCCTGCCTTTTAAGAAGATCCCCAGGTGTGCGTGACTCATACACACACAAGTTTGAGAAGCCCTGCCCTAGAACCTCAGAGCCCCCGGCGCCTGACTGCAGAAAGGGAAAAAGGGCATGGAGTGAGTACAGCGCCCCCCCCCTTTTTTTTGCTTCATTAAAGACTCAAATGACAGGTCACTCCCAATCCCATTCCATTGGTGAGAACTAGTCTCATGACCACACAACTGGACACAAAGCACTCTGGGAAATGTAGTTCCTGACTGGGCAGCTGTCTGGCAGTTACCACTCCACATTAAGGAGTTGGGAAGATTGGGCGCCTGGGTGGCTCAGTTGGTTAAGCAACTGCCTTCGGCTCAGGTCATGATCCTGGAGTCCCGGGATCGAGTCCCGCATCGGGCTCCCTGCTCAGCAGGGAGTCTGCTTCTCCCTCTCCCGCTCCCCCCTCTTGTGCTCTTTCTCTCTCACTCTCTCTCTCAAAAAAATAAATAAAATCTTTAAAAAAAAAAAAAAAGGAGTTGGGAAGATAGATTTTGGTGGACAAAGAGACATTGCTGATGTTCACACCTCCTCAATGAACAGGTGACCAAAGGGGAAACATACTTTGACAGCAAATACCAGACCCTACACCAGGCCATGCACCACATGTACATGCAGAGGAGAAACAAGTAGGGGTCTATTAACAGAGAATACATCATGGTGAGAGCTTCAAAATTGAATCTGTAGACCCTCACAAGTGCAGAAGTCACAGTGAAGGGACTGCAAAGAGGAGAAGACTTGGTCAAGGTCAGGAGCAGTAACAAACAATGAGGAAATTAGCTTTTATTTATTTATTTTTTAAGATTTATTTATTTATTTGAGAGAGCGAGAATGAGAGAGAGAGAGAGAGAGTACATGAGATGGGGGAGGGTTAGAGGGAGAAGCAGGCTCCCCGCCGAGCAGGGAGCCCGATGTGGACTCGATCCAGGGACTCCAGGATCATGACCTGAGCCGAAGGCAGTCGCTCAACCAACTGAGCCACCCAGGCACCCGAGGAAATTAGCTTTTAGTCAGCATGAGCTGTGTTGCCCAGCACTTTTACGTATGTTGTCCAGCTTTATCCGGAAAGCAACGTCATATGCTCGCAATATTCTCCCCACTCCTCCAAAACTGCTTTTGTTAAGACCACACTGTCTCATCCCAAGACTTACTGTAAAGCTACACAGTATGTCTCAATGTTGGCACAATTAATATTTTGGGCTGGATAATTCTTTGTGGTGGGAGGCTGTCTTGTGCATTATAGGATATTTAATAACATCTCTGACTTCTACCCACAATTATGACAACCAAAATTGTCTCCAGACATTGTCAAATACCCTGGGGTGTGGCAGGGTGGAAGGGGGGCAAAATTGTCCCCAGTTGAGAACCACTGAGCTACAACAATCAAAACAGTAAGGTATTGGCAAATGACAGACACATAGATCAATGGAACAGAATAGAGAGTCCAAAAACACACCCATATTTATACAATCAATTAATTTTCAACAAAGTCTCAATGGCAATTTAAAGGAGGCAGAATAGTCTTTTCAACACTTAGTCACATGCAAAAAAATAATGTACTTGAACATACCTCACACTGTACAGAATTTAACTCAAAATGGATCATAGACCTAACTGTAAAACCCCCAAATTTAAGACACTTTTAAAGATAGAAAAAAAAAAAAAGCCACAGACTGGTAGAAAATATTTGTAAAACAAAAATTTCATGAAGGAGTGAATATATCTTTTAAAAGTCTGAAAATCAAAAAATAAAAAATACATAACTCAATTTATAAAAGGCATGAAAGATTTGTAGACACTTCACTAAAGAAGATACACAGAAGGCAAATAATTACATAAAAATATGCTCAACATTATAAGCAAAATAAGTCAGAGAAAGACAAATGCCATATGATTTCACTCATATGTGCAATTTAAGAAACAAAACAGATGAACATAGGGGGGAAGATAAGAGAGAGGCAAACCAGAAAACAGATTCTTAACTATAGAGAACACACTGAGGGTTGCTGGAGGGGTAGTGGGTGGGGGATGGGCTAAACGGGTGACGGGTATTAAGGAGGGTACTTGTGATGAGCACTGGGTATTGTATGTGAGTGATGAATCACTCAATTCTACACCTGAAACTTATATCACACTGGACCTTAACTGGAATTTAAATAAAAACTTGAAAAAGAAAAGAAAAAGAAATGTAAAAAAAAAAAGACAGGCTCAACATTATTAGTCACTAGGGAAATGTAAATTATAACCCCAAGGAGGTATCACAACATACCTACTAAAGTGACTAAAATTTTACAACTGACATGCATGGATAGTGAGAGTGCAAAATGATACAACACTTTGGAAAACAGTTGGAGGTTTCTCATACAGTTAAAATGCATTTGCCATATGACCCTGCAATCCCACTCTGAGGCACCTACCTAAGAGAGAATAAAACCTATGTTCACATAAAAACCTGTATGTGAATTTTTAGAGTGGCTTTATTCTCATTTGCCAAAGAAAACCAAAGCTGGAAATAACTCAGTGCCCTTCAACCTGTAAATGGATAACACATTGTGGTGAATTCATACACTGGAATATTACTCAGCAATAAAAAAGACCAATGTATTGTTACACACAGCAACATGAGTGAATGTCTGACACACTCTGCTGGGTGGATGAATCCAGGCTCAAAAGGCTACATAATGGATGGTTCCACTTATATGACTCTGGGGGCCAGAAAAGATAGTGGTGGCCACAGGCTACAGGTCAGGGAGGTGTTGTCCACAAGGAGGCTCAAGAGAGCTTTCTAGGTGGCGAAACTCTATTTTGACTGTGGTGACAGTTACGTGACTCCATGCGTTTGTCAAAACTCACAGAACTCTACACTAAAAAGGGCGAATTTCACTGATGTGAATCGTAGCTGAAACAATTATATATGAGTAAAATTTCTAATTAGAATTTTAGAAAGAACATTAATCACTTAAGAACTTAAATAAGATGCTCTGATTATAATAAAACACAAGTCAGATCCTGTCATTCCCCTGCTGATGCTCGGCGTCCATCATCCCCTTCACATACACCTGACTTCACTTCCTTCCACTCTCCTTGGCTACACTGATTTCCTTGCTCTTCCTGGAACTTCTCTTTCTCTTTTGTTCGAAAGCTCTTCCTTTTGATATCTGCATGGCTTCCTCCCTCAATTCCTTCATGGCCTTTGTGCAAATGTCACTTTATCAGAGATCTTTCCTGATCTGTCTTTGTCTCTCAGTATTTCTTCTTCCCCTTACTCTGCTTTATTTTTCTCCATGGTACTCCTCATGCATTTATTTTTATTTTTTATTTTTTATTTTCTTAGAGAGAGGGAGAGAGAGGGGTGGGGGTAGGGGCAGCTGGAGAGGGAGAGAGAGAGAATCTTGAGCAGGCTCCATGCCCAGCTCCAGCCCAACGTGGGGCTCCATTTCATGACCCTGAGGTCATGACCTGAGCTGAAATCAAGAGTACAATGCTTAACCGACTGAGCCACCCGGGCACCCCTCATCCATTTATTTTTTATTTATTTCCTGTTTGCATGTACTACAATGTAAACTACTTCATCTTTTTTTTTTTTAAGACTTTTAATTAATTTATTTGACAGAGACACAGCGAGAGAGGGAACACAAGCAGGGGGAGTGGGGAGAGGGAGAAGCAGGCTTCCCGCCGAGCAGGGAGCCGGACACGGGGCTCGATCCTAGGACCCTGGGATCATGACCTGAGCCAAACGCAGACGCTTAACGACTGAGCCACCCAGGTGCCCCTCATTTTTCTTTTCTAATAGTAAACAAGCTTCTGTGGCAGCTGTAGTGGTCACCACCAACTCCTAATTTTATGGGAATCTCAAGGAGGACAGGGAATATTGTCAGCAGTTGGGCCCACTCCCTGTCCTTTCAGGTGCCTCAGTGTTAGCCTCTGGCCCCTGTGATCTCAAGACCTTTGGAAATGAGGAGCCTTCCCTCCTGCTAATGCACGGGACTCCCTGCCTAGCTCAAGAGAGTCTGGTTTTCATAGTGTAGTGAGAGACTATGCAAAGAAACTACTTCATCTTTATCTGCTTTTATCACCTTAGTCTCCTAAGACAGTTCCTGAAACATGGTGCTTCGTAAACACTGGTTGACTGAATGCATAAATGGATGAATGGGTGCAGGGATGGAGAGAGGGACAGAGTGGGGCAAGGGAGTGAGGAAGGAAGGGAGAGAGGATGGTATGGGTGGAGTGGGTGTTGGAGTTGATTGGATATTCTCTTTTAGAGAATTTGAATTACAGAACATGACGTGAGAGTAGACAGCAACTGTAACAATAAAAACAGACACAAAAGAAACTGATTTACCAAAAAGATGAAATACTAAATTAGGAGCCACAGCTACATGCTTTTCTGAAGGACAGAAAAGGTGTTTAACATGCATATGGTAAACAAACATACCACAATCTCCTAAACCGCAATCCCCTTCTCCCTGAATCTCCTCTTCTCTGTCTTCTTTACTCCCTTGAGTATCCCTACAACAGTCCCTCTTGGACTAAGACACCCCATATGTCACTTGCTTAAAGATCCTAACCACCCAGCACTCATCCCCCACTCTCTGTGATGGACTCGGGTGTCCATGGTTTTCCCTGCTAGAAAAACAATGCCCTGTGCAGGTCTTGGGGGCAGGAGTCAGAGAGGAAAGCCACTCTCCTGCCAGCCTCAAAGCAGTGTGACAACAGAATTCTGTGCCCCCAAGGAGACCCTAACAGCAAGCCCCTACATTGGAACAACTTGTCTCATCATGCCCCTTAATCTTGGTTTGGTTGGGCATCCTTTATCCTCCCAACTCTTGTCCCCACTCCATTCTGACACTCTTTTTTCTGATCTCCTTCCCCCAAGCCCTTCCACTGAACCCTCTGAAAATCACCAGCAAAATCTCCATAGCCTTCAAATCTGAACTTGCCTGAATCCAGTGTTCTGTCATGGGAACTTCACTTCCCCCCAGATCCTGTTTCCCCTGGAGCCTCTCAAGTGGTAGCTGTTTTCTCTACCATTTCTCTTGTTCCATGAAAATCTCTTGCATCTCATTGCCAATCTCAGCCCCTTCTACATCTTCTTCCCTAAAATGCCCAGCCTTGAATCTCTTGTCATCTAACCAGCCATAGGGATTCTCTCTCTCCTTTTCTGATACATGCATTCATTGCTATCAGTTTCCCTCTCAGCACTCTTTTGTTGCACCACAGTAAGTTTTCACTCATTTCAAAATATATTTTTTTTATTTCTCTTGTGACATCATCTTTGACCCATGTGTTATTAAACCTCCAAACATTCTGAGATTTTCCAGATATCTTTCTGCCATTGATTTCTAGCTTAATTCCATGTGGTCTGAAAATACGCTTTGCAAGATTTCTATTCTTCTGAATTTGTCAAGGTATGTTTTATGGCCCAGGTTGTGTTCTGTCTCAGTTAAGCCTTCCATGTGAGTGTGCAAAAAATGAGTATCCTGCTGTGGCTAGATGGAGTATTCTCTCAATGTCAATTAGATCCAGTTAATTGATGGTGCTATTCAGTTCAACTATGTCCTTACTGATTTTCTCCCTGCTGGATCTGACCTAGCTTAAATTCCATGGCCATTCACCATACTCCCTCCATTGCACCTTCCCCCTCTCTGCTCCTGTGCCTTCACTTACCCAAACCACAACTGTGACTCAGTCCAGCTCTCTGCATATGCCTTGCCTTGTCTCCACACATGCTGGCTCTGGTTGGAGAAAACCACCCACCCTTGCTGAATGGTCTCTCTTAAAATTCATGATCTCTAGCCTCAGGTGGGCCGAGTATGTTGCCAAGCCAAAAGACTGACCTTCGCTGGCCCATTCCCAGGGATGGACCCATTCCCATCCCACTTTCATGAATGGCTGTTTTATACCTTCCCATTTCTCCTCAAATCGCTAACACCTCCTCCCTAACCCTTACTTTTTTCAGATGACCTCGCTTCCTAGTTCACTGAGAAAGTAGAAATACCCATCACCATATCTACACTTGTATTTGTGCTCATATGCTCTGCCTCCAGGCCTTTTACCATGAATGGCTTGTCTGTACCAGTAGCAAATGCCATCCCCTTCACGTATGCACTAGATTCTTCTTGCTTACTCAATAGTCCAGCAATTCTCTCTTTCCCTGCATCATCCATTTGTCCCTCTCTTTGAGCTTTCTCATCAGCACATAGGCTGTTTTTCTTTAAAAATGGCAAGCTTTTTTTTTTTTAAAGATTTTATTTATTTATTTGAGAGAGAGAATGAGAGACAGAGAGCACGAGAGGGGAGAGGGTCAGAGGGAGAAGCAGACCCCCCGCTGAGCAGGGAGCCCGATGTGGGACTCGATCCCGGGACTCCAGGATCATGACCTGAGCTGAAGGCTCATAGAAAATGAATGAACCAACTGAGCCACCCAGGCGCCCAAAATGGCAGGCATTTTATTCCTTGGGGCTCTGCATTTGATTTTTCCTCTTGGGAAGATGATGTTCCCCAAGATAGTCACATGACTCTCTCTCCCTCTCCTTCCCAGGTCCTTACCCAAATGATACCTCTCAGGGACACCTTCTCTGGCCACCTGTCTAAAATTGCAACCCCTTGTGGTGGACATGGCTTAGGGTGGCTCCCAATGAGCCATGTCCTTGTAGAATCCTACTCCCAGTGGCTGAAGGCAGAACCCGTTACTTCCAACAAATAAAATGTAGCAAAGGTAACAGGCTGTCATTTATTGATTAGATTATATTATATGGCAAGGTATTGGACTGTCACCCCATCATTATATTACATTATATAAGACTCCATCTTAGCAGGGTAGAACAAGAGCTTTTCCTTACCAGCTTGAAGAAGTAAGCTGCCATACTGTGAGAAGTCCTTTGGAACTGGGAGGCTTTGAGGATCCGAGGCAGCTTCCAGTGGACAGCCATTAAAAAGCCGTGGCTCTCCGTCGTACAACCATAAGGAACTAAATTCTGCCAACAGCCTGAGTGAGCCTAGAAGAGGATTATTCTCCAGTTAATTCTCCACATGAGAATTCAGCCCAGCTGGCACCTTGATTGCAGCCTTGGGGGCCTTGAGCAGAGGACCCAGTTAAGCCCAGAGTCCTGGACCCACAGAAACTATGACACAGTAATGTGTATGTTCTTTTAACCTGCTAAGTTTGTAGCAAGTCGTTATGCAGAAAAATAGAAAATGAATACATCCCCAAACATGCTCTGTTACCCTTTTCTGTTTATTCTTTTGTTTTAGCACTTTTAGTCATTTAACATTTTCTATTTATACCTTGTTTTTTTGTCTGTGCTCCCCCCTCTACTCTTGAACGTAAGTTCCACTAAGACAGGGATTTTTGTCAAGTTTTTTCCTACCATTATATTCTCAGTGGCTTGAACAATCTCAATAAATGTTTGTTGATTGAATGAGTAAGTGAATGAATGCTAAGTCTTGTTACCTGAGCAGAGGAATTCTGTCATACGTATCTCAGAGAGGTAAGAAATGAGAGGAAAGGTATGTATTGTGTTTAACTTGTTATTATGGAAATGTTCAAGCATTGGTTCAGTGTGATATGTTCAAGTAACAGCTTCTTACGAATCTGGCTTATTCCAGGGGTAAATTATAAATTCTTAGAGCAGCATTCTTCAACCTTTTGACTTGACTGACACTAAAAAATGCATTTCATGGGGTGCCTGGCTGCCTCAGTCAGTGAAGCATGCAACTATTGATCTTGGGGTTGTGAGTTTGAGCCCCAAATTGGGTGTAGAGATTACTTAAAATTTAAAAAAAAAACATTTCAGGGACACCTGGGTGGCTCAGTCGTTAAGCATCTGCCTTCGGCTCAGGTCATGATCCCAGGGTCGGGGGATCCAGCCCCGCATGGGGCTCCCTGCTCGGCAGGAAGCCTGCTTCTCCCTCTGCCACTCCCCCTGCTTGTGTTCCCTCTCTCGCTGTGTCTCTCTCTGTCAAATAAATAAATAAAATCTTTAAAAAAAAAAAAAAAACATTTCACATTATGTGTCAGGACACACGTATACGCACATGAATAACTGAAACAAAAGTTTCACAAAATAGTACTTATCTTTATAAAATGCTCTGATAGTTTCCCATTCCACTTCATTCTGTTGTAGTCCATTTTTAAAAAACTGGATAAAACCCACTGACAGGTCCTAGAGAAACACTCCGGGCAATTCTCCATGAAGACCAATCCTCTGTGTTGTCAAGCATCTCCCAGGTTTGGATTGCGCTGGGTTTGACATTATTCTTCTGGGTGAATATGGCAAGAGCATCCCATGTACTGCCTGGAAAGCAGAACCATGCGTCTTAGCAGATAGGAGAGCTTGAGGGGCAGGGCTGGCATTTTCCTGGGAAGCTGCAAATGAGTGTGCCTGGCTTGAGCGTGACCACCCTCTGCTTACAGCTGAGCTACAGGAATACCACATGGTGGAAGCTCACCATCATGTTTGTATGAGTGTTCCTACATTTCAGAGACTCTACAAAATCCAAATGACTGTTACAGCTAATCTTTAATCACGGGCATGTCTCAGATGTCTAAATGGTCCCTGAGTCACTGGCCTCTGGTACTTGAGTTCCTGACTGTAAAGTGGTTTTCAAAGTCACTAAAACATTAGCTATCTTACATGGTTCCAAATGGCACAACTCGTGAAGCTAATGAAAAATTATGGTAAAGCACTTTTCATATAGCATGAACTAATCAGTGTGCCCAGAAAAGCCGATGTTGATGAAGTACCATTAAGTTATGGCATAAAATGCCACCTGCAGGTAAAAATCTGGGTCTAATTTGCCCTTTTGCAAGTAGCTTTCTATTTATTTGAATGTGAAATGAATCCCCAGGATGGGTGGATGATAAAGATGCTGCCCCTTCAAGACTGATCTGATTTTAAATGTATTTGTTCTTTTGTTTAAGCATGTGGTTCAAAAGAAATTTTTTAAATCCCTTCTTAATTAGCTCAGCAGGGCAGCCAGAAGGAGGAAAATGCCTGATAGCTTACTCCCTTGCTGTTCCTGCGCCCACCACTCTGCTTGAGGGTTAAGGGGCCAGGGAGAAAGCGAAGGTACCAGTAGACAAAGAGCACACAGAGATCAAGAGTAAATGAAGGTTATCTGGAATGTTTCTTTTTGGCTCCCCTCCCTTACCTGTCCTGTGGGCTTGGCCCTGTTTGCTGTGATTCTTTACCTAGGGTCAGATGGCCTCATTTCCCTTCACTTTTGTTTCCATTAAAGCATACCTGCCGTGTTTCTCACTCCTGTGGGATAATACTAAATTTAATGGATTTCGCTAAGGTAACACTTTCTGTCACCGTGAGAAGGCAACAGCCAAATTCAGAATGTAGGAAAATCTATGGAACAAATGACCCGATTTTTCTACCATATGCATATCATGGGGGCTGGTAGGGGGAAGGAGATAAAGGTGTGTCGGGAAGAAAGGAGGAGGAGTTGTAAAATAAAAGCGATAAGGGACATTATTAATCAGGTTCAGTTTTGTCTCAAAGTAGACACAAGAGTATAATGAACTTCTGACTGCCCATCACCCAGCTTCAACATGTATCAATATTTTGCTCTTCTTGCTTCAGTTATGCACTTTGATGATTTGTATGTTTCGTGAAGGATTTTAAAACAAAACCCAGAGTTCGTATTATTTCACCCAGAAGTACACTTTGGCAAATTTTGAGCCTTTAAAGAGGACTCTGCTGGAAATACCCCATGCCTCTAAATGAGGGTTTGCTCTAAGAACATTATTGACATTTCTAAAAACACATTGTTCTACACAAACTCTCAGCGTAAAATTCCTTCTGGACTTAGCATAGGAGAAACTCCACAATTTCTCACCAGAACACTGAAAATTCAGTACACTATCAAATTTTTCTTCATACGAAACTCACGAGGAACCTTAAAGACAAATCTCTGGCCAATCATGGCCTCTGTCTACACTCTGTAATATGAAATTTTGTGTTAACGTCACTTTCAACTCTAATAGGTCCCTCTCCTTGCTGTTCCTTTCTCTTTCTCATCTGCTGCAAATCTGGGTTACCTTACTGTATTTGTATATCCCTGTAAGCAGACATGTGCTGGTGAATGTTTCAGAACTGGTTCTCTGGAGAAAAAAATGCATATATAAACACAAACTTATTACAAATTTTGCTGCTATGAATGATGCCTCACCCATAAGCAAATCATAGTAAAATACACAATACTCTTCATGTAAATTTCATGCAGCCAAATGATTCTCATAGAATGCTTTGTGATTTTTGTCAAACTCTTTATCCATAGCTAACCTATGGTTGCAATCAATCAAGAACAGTTCAAACATGAATGTTGGTTGATATTTTTATTTACTTAAACAAAGAAGATGAAAGTAAAATAATAAACACCTGTGTTATGGGTTAGAACTTCACTTTTTCCTCCTGATGTGAGCGACCTTTCGCTAAACTGGTTATTTGTTTTCAAATATTGGAAGAATATTTGCTCAGGTTTTTTTGTGTGTGTGCTAATCAGAATATGACTATAGACATGACACACTTTAAGTTTACTCTCTACTCTTATCATTCTATCCACTCCTTTACGAATGTAGACAATAAAGCAATAAATGAAACCTTGCTTTGTAGTGTTTTCCCATTCCCATGTTGTAAATACTCCCACCATGGTCAATTTCAAGGTGCCAACATGGTGGTGCTGAATGTGGATTTAGGAAGAGATGTGCAGAGATGCCTGAGTGGCTCAGTCGGTTAAGCGTTTGCCTTCAGCTCAGGTCGTGATCCCAGGGTCCTGGGATTTGAGTCCCACATCGGGCTCCCTGCTCAGTGGGGAGCCTGCTTCTCCCTCTGCCTGCCGCTCCCCCTGCTTGTGCGCTCTCTCTCTCTCTGACAAATAAATAAATAAATAAATAAATAAATAAATAAATAAATAAATAAAAAAGGAAGAGATGTGCATTAGGGACACCATTCTGTCGCATTTTCATCATGCAGGTACAACGGACATAAATAACCTCAACAATATAAGAAATGGTGAGACAGAATTAGAAGGTGATGAATTTGAGTATTTATTACTTTTATTTTTAATATAATTATTTAATTGTAAATTTCTGGATTTTAATTTTTATTAATGGCTTTTTAACAAACAACTTGCGAGATCCCTAGAAATTTAACAATAAATTTCTCATAAGCCAACACAAGAAGACTCCAACATACCATGTCTGTAAGCCAGATAAAATAATTTTGGAACTAGGTGGGCATGAAAAATGAATAGATCAACACACTTGTAGGGGTTCCTTTTATGGTAGGATTATGGATTGCTATTATAAAATCCCCCTGTGAGAATACTAGATCCTGGATTAATGATAACAAACATACTTTTTAAAGTATTGCCGAAATATTTATAATAGCCAAGACATGAAAACAATCTAAGCGTCTATTGATGAATGGATAAAGAAAATGTGGTATGGGTGTGTATATATATATTTGTAATGGAATATTATTCAGCCATAGAAAAGAAGGAAATCCTGCCATTTGCAACAACATGGATGGACCTAGAAAGCATTAAGTCAGGCAGAGAAAGACAAATACTGCATGATCTCACCTCTATGTGAAATCTAAAAAAACCCAACTTGGGGCGCCTGGGTGGCTCAGTCCGTTAAGCGTCTGCCTTGGGCTCGGGCCCTGATCCCAGGGTCCTGGGATCGAGCCCATCGGACTCCCTGCTCAGCGGGAAGCCTGCTTCTCCCTCTCCCCCTGCTTGTGTTCCCTCTCTTGCTGTGTCTCTCTCTGTCAAATAAATAAATAAAATCTTTAAAAAAAAAAAAAAAGAAAGAAAGAAAGAAACCCAATTCATAGAAACAGAGACAGGATTGCTGGTTGCCAAAAGGCAAGGCGGGGGGGGGGGGGGGGGGGGTGGCGCTGGTGAGTAGGGGAGTTGGAATTGGGTGAAGGTGGTCAAAAGGTACAAATTTCCAGTTATAAAATAAATAAGTTCTGGGGATGTGATGTACAGCTTGGTGACTATGGTTAACAATACCGTTTTATATATTTTAAAGTTGCTAAGAGTAAATCTTAAAAGTTCTCATCACAAAGAAAAAATATCTTTGTAACTACGTGAGGTGATGGATGTTAAACTTAGCAATCATTCCGTAATATAAACTTATATCAAATCATTATGCTGTACACCCTAAACATATGCAATGTTATATGTCAATTATATCTCAATAAAACTGGGAAAGAAATAAAATTAAGTATTGTTGAGTTAAATGAAAATATGGGAAATCACTCAGGTTCAAGGAGCCGAATATCAGCAGAAAGCTAAAACCAGGTCAGTAAATAGTAAATAGAAAACAAAAACAAAAATAACCCCTAAACCAAAACCAAACAGAGGAAAAGCACCGTTTTCCCTATGTGGGTTAATGCTTCTACCTGCGCAGAGAACTGTAGAGATTTGGCCTATGCAGAGTTGGGGGCAGCGGGGGCGGGGGGGGAGTGAACCTAAGATTCTGGTACTGAGCCAGGACCCTCAGGAGGAATACACCTTGTGAGAAAGGTAAGACAGAAAAATAATTCACCTCCCAGCAGAGGAAGCCTATCCAGAATTCGAACTCTCTCCATCCAAACTGTAGGGGGAAAAATGGTGAATAATATTTTCTCAGAATCTGCATCCTTAGGCCCTATTTCACCCTGGGATGGAGATTACATTTACCTAACCCATGCTATCATGCTTTAGGATAAACATTAAAACAAGAGGATCTGCTGGGGACAGCCACAGGGCTAACTCTGCACTCTTCTCTCCCCACTCAAGCTGTTCCTGTCCGTGTCCAGTCCCCTCCCAATTGGAACCTGCACAGTGGACACCTCCTGAGGCTGCAGGAACCCTTGCCCCACTGCTGGCGCCATGCCTCCTGGGCCTGCCCCCTCACCCAGAGCAAGACCCAAGAGCCAGGGACAAGCCGAGCCAAGGCTGCCTGGGACCTGGGAGAGAGGGGTGCTATCCTGGAAGGCTTCCTGGAGGAGCTGAAAGCAAAGGATGAAATCAGCACTCCCTCTAGGCAGAACTTAGTATTTTCATTTGGCCTAACTTTCTTCTTTTCATAATGATTACTTTCTTACTAATCGTGTGTAGCACTCCTTCCCCCAGCTCATGCCACTCTGGCTGTGACCCTGCTCTCCTCTAGAACAACCTGTGGCTCCCCCTGACAGGCACAATTACTCCAAAGCCCTCAGATCTTGCACAGATGCCCTTCCTTTCAGGCCTCTTTCACAGCCACTCCACCTGCTGCAAACACCTCCCACAGAGGGTCTCATCACCACCCCCTGAACCCAGCAAGAATGTGCAGAAGTGCTCAAAGAAAACTGGATTACCTGGTGTCTACTACCCCTCTCACTGCAAACCCACTCCCCTGAGCTATGTGGCAGCTCACAGTACGCCCCACCCCTCTGAAAAACAAAACCAATGCAACATCTAAGAGCTCCAGACTTCGTTTTTTGTTTTTCTGTCTACTCTTCCTCCCCAAGCATCAGTAACCTGTGAGGGTATTGCTGCTTAAGTGGTTGAGCGCATACAGCATGAACTCTTACAGCACAGGAGGGACCCGCCCAAATGTGCTCGTGTGTTCCCAGAAGACTGGTCTCTTCTCTTTCCTTATTCACTCTCCCTCTACTTAGGGTCTGTAAAAGTTAAAAAAATAAAATAAAATAAAGTGGTACCAGGTTGGCAGCACCACGTACAGTTCTCTCCAAGAACAAATTCAGTTCAATCAAACAGGATCCCTGGGGTAAAAATTACTAAATACAGAAGGAAATAAATCAACATGGGTAGGAGTTAGGAGTAACACTACACAAAAGATTTGCACCCTGAAGAACCTCAGGTATCAGAGCTACTGGAAACAAAATCACAACACATGAAATGTTTAAGGGAAAAGATGGAATCAGAAAAGGATCGAGAAACAGAAAACCAGGAAGATTTGAAAGTGATTCCTAAGAAATGTTTAGAAAAGAAAAATATTAAAAATAAAAACAAGGGAAAAAAATAAAATAAAAACAAGGGATGCCTGGATGGCTCAGTCAGTAAAGCGTCTGACTTCAGTTCGGGTCATGATCCCAGGGTCCCGGGATCGAGCCCCGCATCGGGCTCCCTGCTCGGCGGGGAGTCTGCTTGTCTCTCTCCCTGTGCCCCTCTCGCCACTCATGCTCTCGAGTGCTCTCGCTCTCTCTCTCAAATAATTTAATAAAACCTTTAAAAAAAGAAAACTAAAAACAAGAGTGGGTTAAACCGAAGATTAGATATACTGAAAAAAGCAGCAGCAAAACGGGAAGACAGATCCAAAGAAATTATCCAAAATGAAGCACACAGAGTCACGGAAAAATCTGAAAGTGAAAAGGGAGGAAAGATACAATGAGCAGGTTTAACAACTGTCTAATTTGATAGGAAAGGGTCAAGGAGGTGTAAAGACATAGCAGTTGAGGGTTTTAAAAATTCACGGGACATTAATACACACAGAAGAAGCACATAGATAAATAAAAAGAAATGCCCACCTGAGCATGTTGTAGTAATCTATGACACAAGAAAGACAGAGACGATCCCCAAAGCCGGCAGAGAAGACAGACAACTTGGTTACAAGACATGGCAATTAGATCACTAGCCCACTAGCCGACAGCTACACTGGAAGCCACAGAAGGGTGGGAAAATCTCTCCTGAGAGAAAATAACTATCAACCCAGAATCATGCATCCAGCAAAATGTCTTTCGGGAAGGTAGGTGAAATAACCAAACTGAGAGTTTACCACCAACAGGACCGGCATTCAAGGAAGGGTTATACTTCAGAAGAAAAGGCAGGTCTGAGAAAGGACAAGGAGTAGAGAAATTCGTAAACGTGGAAGCAAAATAAACACTAACTTGGAAGTAAGGAGAGGGGGATCCGAGTGAAAGAGGTCGCATGTTCTTATGTTGACTTGACAGGAAAGGTATTACGATATGATTAAATAGTAGTTTGATCAGTTAACTACACACATTAAGATTTTGAGGACTAACAGTAAAAAAAATAGAAATAGAGGGTATAGCTTCCCAACCCGTAAATAGGGGGAAATGGAATTAGAAAAGCAAACAAGCGAACAAAGAAAAGCAATCCATCCCAAAAAAGGTCAGAAAGATGAGGAAAAGGAGCTGTGAATTTAAATGGTGACATTGAGGATAGTCACCAGAAGGAAGGGACTGATTTGTGGCATATGAAAGAGGATTCCTTCCCTTGACTCGTGTGCACCTGCCTCTCTGCCCCCTCAAGCCAGGCTGTTTGCAAGCGCAGTAGCCTCCTGGCAGGTGAGTGGGCGAGTGGGAGCAATGAGTGGGCAGGCAGGGTGCCCAAGCTCTAGACACCCCTTCTCAGAGAAGTTAGAGGCTCTGCCCCTTGGGTTCTAAATCCATAGCCTGTCAGGATCGCCCATGCAACTCTGGCTCAATTGGATTCTCTCTCTCCCAGCTGCCTCCCCCAAGTCTTTGGTTGCAGTGACAGGAAGTGTCTGTTTACAGCTAGGGTTCCTGCAGCCCAAAGACATGAAATGGATGGGCCTGGACAGAGTCGAGTGGCCTGAGTGCTCATCCCTGCCACACCCCTTGTGACTGTGTAAACTCGGGACACGGGTCATCTCTGCAGTTATCGTCGTGGTCTGTGCAAATGAGGAGGTTGAACCAGACAATCGGCCAGATCCTTTACAGCTCGAATATCCCCTGATTATGCTCCTCATTAAATATGCAGCAGATACATTCAGTTGTAAGCTTTATTTTCTGATAATATTAAATTCTGCTCTTTGTGCAGAGCCCTTATAACTTGTTGCTTATATAACATGCTCATTTGCCCACAAAACACAACAGCAGTATTCCCTCTTATAGCCTTGTATTCCGTTATTGCCTTTCTTAATATCCCTTTTCTAGGGCCTCAAGTGAGAAGATCTTAAAAAAAATTAAAAAGGAAAAAGGAAAAAAAAAAAAAAACCCTCAGTTACTCTGCTTCACTTTGATGTATCTCCTTGTGCCTTTTCTTGTGTATTCAGGTGCATCACCTGTCGAGTTGGCTCAGGTCTTAAGTCCTCCACTCCAGGGACATAATGGACCTTTATCTGTCTGGATACAGAAGCCAAGTCCTACTGACAGTGCACTATTAAGAGTTCCAAATGAGGGGCGCCTGGGTGGCTCAGTCGGTTAAGCGACTGCCTTCGGCTCGGGTCATGATCCTGGAGTCCCGGGATTGAGTCCCGCATCGGGCTCCCTGCTCGGCGGGGAGTCTGTTTCTCCCTCTGACCCTCCCCCTCTCATGCTCTCTCTCTCTCTCTCTCTCTCTCTCTCATTCTCTCTCTCAAATAAATAAATAAAATCTTTAAAAAAAAAAAAGAGTTCCAAATGACCTTTCTGTAGCTAAATTAAATGGTCATTGTCCACCATGATGCTACTTGATTTAAGTGATGCTTTTGATGTGATTAATCACAGAGTATTGCTTCACTAACTGTCCTCATTAAACTTTCAAGGCTCTGGACTCCAGCGTCTAGTGTGTTTAATCCTGTCTACACCTTTCCCTCAGACAGGTTTAGTGCCCATCATTCTCATGCAGAGGGCACCCCAAGGCCTAATGCTCCCAGTTACTCTCCTTACTTATCACCTCTCACACTTAAAGGTATCCGCCTGTTTCACTAGAACAACAATTGAGAAATGAAGCAGCCTCCCCCGTGACTGCCCACTCAACGCCCTGCCAGCCCCCTTCCTTGTGTGAGGGTGTTGTGCTCAGACGGATGGCCGAGGTGCCTCAACGTTCAGAGCTGGAGACTAGGATACTAACCTCTCCTCCCCACCATCCTGGTTTCTTCTCCAGATCTGCGAGAACTCCTGGGGGTGTTCACAGAATTCTCACCTCAATCTGACCGCCAGCACCTTGTGCATTCTCAGCCAAACCACTCATCCGCTAGGCACCCAGGGCCATTAGAATAATCCTCACCTCTTAGCATTACTGCGCCAAGAGCATTTAATACTTGTAACACTGCCAAGAGGTTCGATATTCAGCTGGTTGGCACCACATAAGTCCTAATGAGTGATTTATAATCTACATCCTCTCATTGATCCATGTCTATGCCAGAGCAGCTGTGAAAGGTATTCAATGTGACCTGGAGGTAGATGCTACTCACAGTTTCTAGATGAAGAGACTGAGGCTCCAAGTTGTGTGGGTAGAGGGCTAGGCAGAAGTGAGGGGTCCCTGGAGCCAGAGGCGTGCAGCAACCTCCTGGTCATGGTCAAGACAGTAGCTCTTTGGCAGCCCTGTTCTATTACGTGGTCTGGAAGGTTGCTCCTACACGCTTGAGCTAGAGCTTATTTCTTCAAATTCGCCTAATTCTGTAAAATGGAGGCAATAATAAAGGGCACTGCAGGTTCCCTTCTATCAATATCCTGAGAATAAAATAACAGATCATAAAGTATTTTGAAGGCATTAGGGAAAAAAGAGAGCCATATTTAAGACAATATTCTCTATTACATTGCATATATTACTATGTCAGGATTAATTACCTCTCCTCCTTACTGTAGTTGTTGGAAAACATCAGACCTATGCTCCCTTGAGAAAAGTGCACTGTCTTATTCAACTTGGTATCTAGAAATTCCATCTTGTCCTCTTTAGGATCCCCCAATGTCTAGAACTACAGTGGCTACAGTGTGGTCAGCACTTAATAAATATTTGTAACTGAAAGAAAGAATGAATGAAGGAATGAATAAATGAATGACAGAATCTACCACAATGCCACACACAGAGCAGTGAATCAGTGTTGCAGAAACGGATGCTACATATGGATATCTCCTGTAAACTCTGAGAGAGCCCCAGTGGAGAAATGTTTTTACCCTAGGAAAAAGTTTAGAAAGAGAATCAGCAATAACGAAGCTCTGAATGAGGGCCAGAAGTGGGAAGGAAGTTGATCTGGTAAGGTTAGTAGACAGCAAGCAGTGAAGAAGATGGTCAGAGTAGGGAGGGATGTTTTCAAAATGTGCTCTTCAGATAACTGGAAACTGCTTTAACACGCAGATTCCTGTGCCCCACCCAAGACACACATAATCACATAGCCTGCTTAAGAAGCAGCTTCCCCCTCACGACCCTGGTGGTCCTTACCCATTCTAGTTTGAGAACTTGCGTACCGTTGGCTGGCTGAGAAGATAATCCTTCAGATGTAGAGCCAGAAATGTCACCTCTGCTAACCAGGAGGGTTGAGAGGAGAGACAAAGTGAAGCATTTGGAGCCTGGACATTGATCTCGTCTCTGCAGACACAGACCTCCAGGGACTTAAGGGAGAACTAAAGACAGAATTAGCAGGAAGTATGTCGTTAGATTGTTTTCAGCTCCAAATATCAGAAAGTCCACTTCAAAGTGTTCAATTAGCAAACACATAGTCTCGCCAAACTAAAAGTCCACAGGAGGGTCAAGCCGCAGGACTGGCATACACAAGGATCATCTCCAGATCCTCTCTGCTGCCATTCCCCTTAAGGACGTGGTCACTGATTAGGGTCATAGCATCTAAGCCCAGAGCGTTAGAGACCCTAGGCAATCTCAAGTGGCACTGGATGAGAAGCTTCCTGATTTTTAAACGTGAACCTTGCCCACTGCATCTTCACAAGTGAGTTTCCCTTTTGGTTCTGAAAAAACATAGTTCCTAGTTAGGCCACATGTCTACTTAGACTACTACATAACCGCCATGACTTCAGCCCTGTTCTCCTCAAACCTCAATTTGGTTCATTAGTTTGGCCTCTCTATTTGAAGAAACCAAGAAACCTTACTGAAAAGATGAATCAGAGCAAACTGAGTGTGGCATCAAATCCTGAAGTGACCCTAGTACTCCTACGTGCAACATCTGCTAATTTCTAAATGAAGTCACCCTTTAAGGCAGGATCAGGAAGATTTGAGGATTATCAGTGAATTTGGTTATTCTGTAGTGTACACATGATTATTATTTAGGGCATCATTTCTCAGCTCTTCCAGTATAATTTTTTTTAAAGATTTTATTTATTTTTATTTGAGAGAGAGAGAATGAGAGACAGAGAGCACGAGAGAGAAGAGGGCAGAGGGAGAAGCAGACCCCCCGTTGAGCAGGGAGCCCGATGCGGGACTCGATCCCGGGACTCCGGGATCATGACCTGAGCCGAAGGCAGTCGCTTAACCAACTGAGCCACCCAGGTGCCCTAAAGATTTATTTATTTGAGAGAGAGAATGAGAGAGAGAGAGCATGAGAGAGGGAGGGTCAGAGGGAGAAGCAGACCCCCTGCCGAGCAGGGAGCCCGATGCGGGACTCGATCCCGGGACTCCAGGATCATGACCCGAGCCGAAGGCAGTCGCTCAACCATCTGAGCCACCCAGGCGCCCCTCTTCCAGTATAATTTTCTTAGTGGAGATATAAACATATTTATCATTTATTTTATAATTTAACAAATATTTACTGAGAAATGAAACCCAAAGCAAGCAGAAGGACGGAAACAATAAGGATTAGAGCAGAAATTAATGGAAGAGAGAATAGACATTCCATAGAGGACATCAATAAAACTAAAACTTGGTTCTTTGATAAGATCAACATAACTGACAGACTTTTAACTAGCAAAAAGAGAGAAAACTCCAATTACTAAAATAAGAATGAAATAAAAAGGACTATAAAAGAATGCCATAAACAACTTAGATGAAATGGACAAATTTCTAGAAAGACACTACTGAAATTGACTCAAAAAGAAATAGAAAATCTGAATAGAACTATACTAAGTAGGGATTAAATTAGAAATTTGAAAACTACCTACAAAGAAAGTCCTGACCTAGATGGCTTCATTGGTGACTTCTACCAAACATTTAAAGAATAATTACTACCAATTCTTCACAAACTCTTCCAAAAAATAGAAGAGGAAACAATTCTCATCTTACTCTATGCACCTGATACCATACCAGACAAAAAAAATCAAAAGAAAACTATAAATCAATTTGTCTTATAAATAGATAGATAGATATAGATAGATAGATAGATAGATGCAAAACTCAACAAAATACTAGCAAATAGAATCCAGCAATATATAAAAAGTATACATCATGACTGGGATTTATCCCAAAAATACAAGACTACTTTAACATCTGAAAAACATCAATTAGTGTAATATACCATATCAATAGAATAAAGGAGGAGAAAACACACAATCAACTCAATAGACACAGAGAAAACATATGACAAAATTCAACACTACTCATGATTAGATAAAACAAACAGACTACATTTAGGAAAATCAATAAACTAGGAATGTAAGGAAACACCCTCAAACTAATAAAGGGTATCTACGAATAAAACCACAACTAGCATCATATTAATGGGGAAAAACTGAATGCTTTCCACCTAAGACCCAGTACAAAACAAGAAGTCTGGTTTTTTTTTCTTTTTAAGATTTTTATTTATTTATTTGACAGAGAGAGACGCAGTGAGAGAGGGAACACAAGCAGGGGGAGTGGGAGAGGGAGAAGCAGGCTTCCCGCCGAGCAGGGAGCCTGATACGGGGCTTGATCCAAGGACCCTGGGATCATGACCTGAGCCGAAGGCAGACGCTTAACTGACTGAACCACCCAGGCGCCCCAAGAACTCTGTTTTTTGATGCCAACATTGTACTAGGAGTTGTAGCCAAAGCAATTAGGCAAAAAAAAGAAAGAAAAGACATCCAAATTGAAAAAGAAGAAATAAAACTATCTCTATTTGCAGATGACGTGACCTTGTATACAGAAAATCTTAAGGACACCACTAAAATTCTACTGGAATTGGTAAACAAGTTCAGCAAGGTTATAAGATGTAAGATCAATATATAAAAATCAATTGTATATTTACAGTAGTAATAAAATAAAAATAAAAATAAGAAAATTTCATTTACTGTTTAAAAAGAATAAAATATTTAGGTTAAATTTAACAAAAAAGTGCAAAACTTATACTCTGAAAACTACAAAACATTATTGAAAGGAATTAAAAAGATCTAAATAAATGGAAAGAAATATAATACTGTTAAGATGGCAATACTTCCCAAATTGATCTATTTTTTCTTTCTTTTTTTTTTTTAAGATTTTATTTATTTATTTGACAGAGAGAGAGAGACACAGCGAGAGAGGAAACACAAGCAGGAGGAGTGGGAGAGGGAGAAGCAGGCTTCCCGCGGAGCAGAGAGCCTGATGCGGGGCTCGATCCCAGGACCCTGGGATCATGACCTGAGCCGAAGGCAGACGCTTAACGCCTGAGCCACCCAGGCGCCCCTGATCTATTTTTTCAACAAAATTTTTATCAAAATCTCAGTTGGCTTCTTTGCAGAAATTGACAAAGTGATCCTAAATTTATATGGCAATTCAAGGGACCCAGAAGAGCCAAAACTATCTCGAAAAACAGAAAGAAGACTCACACTTCCCAATTTCAAAAATTACTGCAAAGTTACAGTAATTAAGACAGTGTAGTACTGGAATAATGGTAGACATATAGATAAATGGAATAGAATTGAGAGTCCAGAAAGAGACCCACCCAGTTACAGCCAATTGATTTTCGACAAGGGTGCCAGGGCAATTCAATAGGAAAAGAATAGTGTTTTCAGCAAATGGTACTGAGACAACTGGATATCCTCATGCAAAAGGATGAGGTTGGACCCCTACCTTACAACTATACATTAAAATGAACTAAAAATGGATCAAGACCTAAATATAAGAACTAAAACTATAAAACTCTTTAAAAAGAACTTAGGCACAAATCTTTGTAACCTTGAATTAGGCAATGGTTTCTTAAATATAATAACAAAAGCATAAGCAACAGAAGAGAGATAAACTGGACTGGCTTATTAATTGGGCAGGACTTTGGTGACCTTGATGAGAATAGTTTTGGAGGAAAGGAAGGGGAGAAAGGTAATAAGGGTTGTATATGGAAATGGCATTGGGCATACAGAGAATGCAAGAGATACGGCAGGGGATGAATCATGAAGACTTGGCAAGAGATACGATTTTTTCTTGAAGTACAAGAAAAAATGAAAAGTCAAATATGCCATATATAACTACTTAACAAAAATACTCTGTATTCTGATTTGGTTTGCCAAGTGTGCAACCTCTCTAGGTCTGTAGAAAAAAAAAGTGATTTCAGTAATAAATGTGTACTATAACAAATATATATATAATCTCACTTTAGTGTACACACACACACACATAGAAATAAGATAGAAAATACATAAAACATGGGGCACCTGGGCGGCTCTGTTGTTAAGCATCTGCCTTCGGCTCAGGTCATGATCTCAGGGTCCTGGGATCGAGCCCCGCATCGGGCTCGCTGCTCAGCGGGAAGCCTGCTTCTCCCTCTCCCACTCCCCCTGCTTGTGTTCCCTCTCTCGCTGTGTCTCTGTCAAATAAATAAAATCTTTAAAAAAAAAAAAAAAGAAAATACACAAATTTTATAGGGTTTCTTCCTGATTAGGACATAAAAGATAATTTTTATTTTCTTCTTTATAGTTTTAAATAAGAAAAAAATTTTTAGAGAAAACAAACAGTTGTTTAAATTTCATAATATGCAATCGGAATAGAAAAAGAATAGCTTTTTCTCTCCCATCATCTTCCCTCCCTCATCTCCCTGCCCAGATCCTTCCTTTACTGAGCAATCGCAGGCAGGCCCAACCTCTTTTTCTACGGGCTTGGTTCAGGAAAGTTTAACCCTCACACACAAAGTAGGAAGGGGGAAGTCCCACACTTTTCTGAGGAAGGCAGGATTGTGTAAGGGTTAAGAGCAACCCCGGAGCTCCTAACCAGGCTCTGCCCCTCACCTGTGATCGGCCTAGAGGGAGCACAAATGCAACCTCCCGTAACTGTAGTTTCCACGGGGGCAGTGGGCTCATTATACAGGGAGTCTTTTGATGACAACATGAGCTAATGCCTGTAGATGGGTTAGCATAGTGCACACAGTGAAAGTTGGCTGGTACAACTATTACTAGTTTTATCTGCATGAGATTATGAGTTTGACAGTTTTCAAAGGGCAGCAAAAATCTCTGAATGTTAGAGTACCTGTACTCAGAGACAAACTACCAGAATGTAGTTTTAACAATACCCTGTGCCTGACCTTACCTGATCTACACAGAAGACTAATCGAGCCCTTCAAATGTCACTCGCAGGCTGCTCTTCCCCAGAAGTTCACATGCCTTTAATCATCCATCACAATAGGAGACTTGATCAAAGTCACGAACAGCTTGGGAGCTGAAATCGCAGGAGAATTACAGCCTCTAAGATGACTTGAGGCTTTAAATCTTACTATTTAAAAAACTGCTCAAACTTTAAAAGTTTAAGCAATCCAAAGAAACAAAAAAAAGGAAATGTAATTTTTTTAATATTAGCAAGGGAGCTCAGAAAACCATAGCCTGTAGACCCATAAAACTTGTGCCAACGGAGACAGGGGCTCCCCATCAAAATGACAAATGCAGGGTAGACTGAAGCATGACAAGAAGTCATCTTAGGAATGAGCAAGTCCCATGCTTTCATTTTATAGAAAGGTCGGGAGCAACTTCAGCCCCTGGCTCATGTTCCTTTCTGCACCATGGCTTCTCTCTGACAGCTGACCCGTACTGATGAGCAGCCCTACGTTGCGGTGTGGTCAGACCTCAACCACACAGCCTCCCCTCAGGGACTCCCGGCTTCCCAGACTCCCAAGGACCAAAGTTGCTAGAATTCCTCAATAGCTGGGAAAGTGGAAGGGAGAGAACCCAACAGCAGGCCTTCTGGTTTTTTTCCCCAGTTTTTTAACCAGGCCCATTAAATGAAAAGCAGAGGAGCAATTCCTTTAGGAAGGGTCAAGGACAGAGAAGAAACTAGAGCTTCCCTGCCCAAAACTCTGCCCAGAACAAAAGCTCTGCTCTCCATTCAAAGGCCTCCACTAGGCGGCTCCAAATCACTCTTCTCAACTTACTCCAAGGGATTCTCTTTCTGAATGACTATTACTAGTCTCCCAGATACATTTTATCCCCATTAGCGCCACCCCCCCCCCGCAAGTGCCATTGTCCTGCCCGTTTCCATCTATCAAAATCCTGCTTATCCTTGAAACCCCAGTTCAAATCACTCACTGCTCTCCGTGAATTCATCCCAGATCAGCCCAAAGAGGAAGTGGTGTCTCTCCTTTGAAATGGAAAGAGAGTCACTGGTTAAACAGCTTCTAGAACCATCTAATAAGGAATACTTTGACAGGAGGTTCATTGTTAAATACTGAAGGAGACTGTGAAGCCCCCCCCCCCACCGCCCCCACAAGAATAGGAGCTGTGTTATTGTGTTAATATACCCCCTCAGGACTGAGCACAGATAAGGGGCTTCATAATGAACAAGTGAATGAATAAATGAACAAATGAACAAACAAAAGAAAGAAAAAAAAAATCAGACCTTCATGTTTTTCAAGAGATTATCAACCCTTTAAAAAAAATAGCTCTCCTCTTAAGGACAATTTTAACCCAGGCATGGCTCAGACCATTTACTTATGGACCCACAGAAGACCATCAAAATGTGAAGCACATTTGCCATTGACATGAAGTACAACTAATTTTATTATTTCTGTTTTTGCCCCTACCTTTTCAGTAATGAAATAAATCCCAGTCCCAGCAAATGGCAAATCTCTATTCTTAAAGTGCATTTGGATTTTACTAATTTACTTTGCTTATACATAATTCAAAGGGGGATTTTTATTTCAGTGCTTTATTTGTGCCTTCTAGTTATTATTCCTTCTGGAAACAGCCCTTCACATATATTAGGTCTAAAGCTCTACAAAAGGTTTTTGGGGTCTCTCTGTGTGTTTTTAACTTCATTTTCTTAAGCTGGCAAAGTGGAAGCATCAGTTTGGGCGATTGCTTTGTGGTAATGTTCAATTTCTAGGACATTAAGAACCCTAGTGAGGAGTGAGGGGAGGATGAGGGATGAAATGTTGAAATACCAGAATACAGGCTTATGGTTTCTCAGAAAAGACCTTTTTTCAGCCAAAAGTCTCTAATTGCAGAGGAAGTGGCCTTATACAGAGTTTAACAGGCACCTTGTCTTAAATGCCAGGAACTATATTCCCAGGGCCTGAATAAGCATGATTTTTTAAAAAAAGAAAGAGAGAAATCCATCCTACTCCAGCACTGTGATGTCAGGCTCTCTCTATACTGTGGGAGAAACTCTAACAAAAATCTCAGGGACTTAAGAGATAAGCATTGAAACCCCCCAAGAGAGGCAGGCCAAGAACAGAGCTGCCCCATCTGTCTTAACTCCCCAGGCTGCCTCCTATCAAGTTGGGTGTAATTACGTGCTGCCAGTTTCCTGTACCTCTGTGGGAGCAGAGATAACCCATAAGGAGCTTAGATAAAGTTGATTTTAAAAATAGTATTTACTTGCATGCCCAAGGGCATCAGAAATGGTTTATGAACAGAGGGGAGGGGGGTTGGAAGAAAAGAGGCCAATGGTCAGACATGGAGCGTGGACAATCTACTGAGTAGCATGGCTCCTTGTGAAGAACCTCCCAAGCTGTCAGGCAACCTGACAATACCACTCCGGATGTCTCCCCATGCTGCCTTCCCCAACAGCACCCATCTGGTCACCTTTTCACTTAGGCCCTTATCTCCAGCTTTCCAGAGCTTATACAGACATGCCCTTGACAGACATCAGGGAGTCAGACTTCTTTGTAGCAAACAGGAGGAAGTCATGGACACCAAAGAGAGCTATAATGAGAACCTTCAGGAAGGTAGGAAACAGACTCCAAGAGCAGGTGGGGACAAAGAGAGAATACACAGCAAGAACATAGCCGGACTATGGTCCCTGAACTGTCTTGCTAGAACCATGCCCTGGGGTGCTGGATGATATTGCTCCAGGCTCACCTCTTCTACCTCTCCCTGTGTCTTTATGTCTACAGCTCTGCTTGGCTAGGCCTAGGCACACACCCATGTCCTGGCTGCCCAGGAGCCTCTGTGGAAGGTGGCTGGGCCCTGTCCTCCACCTAACTTGGGGTTGTCCCCCAATAGGAAGGGTGTTTGGATATTAGGCAGCCAAACAACAATCTCAGGAACCACTTTGCAAGGTCCAGGAACCTAAAGTCTAAGGACCTATGTACCAGTCCAAAGCCAGAAGTCTTTGGCACCATGGCACAGTTACTGAGATCTAATCTCTTTCTAGAGGAGGCTGTCCCAGGGCTCGTGACCTCTGGCTGGACCATAGCACAATCAACTTAAGGGGGCTTGGAGACCATCTGGCCTAACAGCCTAGATGAGGAAATTGAAGTTTCCAGAGATCAAGCCCCTACTTTCCATCCTCTGACCCTGATAGGCAGAGTCTGAATTCACCGCATCTCAGTGGAAGTGTGCAACTTCTGGCTTGAACTTGCATGGTCATTGGCTATGAATCAGTCTGAGCTTGAATGCATTAAAACATAATTGTTTTACTATCCTCAAAATAGAAACCCAATCTCCCTCCTGACATTTTCCATCTACCATTTTCCTTGCTGAGTTTTTTCTTAGCCTTCTGCTAGGAAAGTCTCTTGTTGAAACAGTTCTGCCTGTGATACTCCTGAAGAATATGCCATAACCACCTGGGGTGAACTGATTAATATTAGCCTAAATCTGGAGCTCTTCTGTGACTGGTTCTGGAAAAAAAAAAGAAAGAAAGAAAGAAAGAAAGAAAGAAAAAAAAATCTGGTATTATCCCAATGATTTGTTAGAAACAAATGCTCAAGAAGGTAGGAGTAAGACAAAATGACATTTCCATTTACAAATCCTTTGAACATTGTAAGACCCAGCTGATCCTCCTGGTGATATCGGTTGTGATTTGCCTAATGATTGAGGCCTTATTTTATTTAATTAATTCAAGAAACATAAACTAGCCTCATTTCATTAGTGCTTAAAATGCCATTAAGATCCAGGCACTTGGTGGTGAATGGTTGTATTTGTGTTGTATAAGGTAGAACCTCTATTTGAATTGTGACTAATGCTCTCAAACTTGTCATCTAATGTATTTAAGTATGAGTGGGGAGGGGGAGACACAAAGGATGTTAAAAGGAGCTCATCAAACAGAAGGATGTACCATTTCTGATTGATTTCCAGACTCACTTTCTCACATTTAACATCTCTGTCAATGGCAGTGCCCTTTCTTTCTTAGCAATACACAAAACAATGATGCACTTTAAAATAGAAGGTATCTTAGATTCAATAAAACACTGTCCAGCAAACAACTTGTTCATATGAAATTATTGAGTGATTTTTGATTTGGGGGAAAATAGAATGTAGCCATTTCCTTATACTAATATTTACATGTGGAAAAGAAGATTATCCATAATGTCTATGACACAATGGCAATCCCAAAGATTAAACTTGCCTTTGCTTCAGTCCACTGTGGCCCACCCAACATTTACTTTCTGGTAAGACCAGATGCTCTAAGACTTATATTATCTTTAACATACCTTACTCTGCTAGAGAAACAGACTGATTTGGTGACGATGACTTTGTCAAATATGGCCTTATTAACCAGAGAAAAGTAAAATGTGAAAGCTGATCTAGTTATAGACAATATAAAAAAGGCGAGGCCCTAACTTCCATTGTAGAATCAGTAGACTGAGTAGGGTTTTTTTTTTTTTCCTTCTTTCTCCTTTTAATTAAAAGAAAAAAGAACACTCTGATATATTTCAATTTCAACATTAATGATGATGATTTTCCCTGCTATGAGCACTTCCTATGAGTAAACACATTCAAGCTTCCCAAGGTGATATAAATCATCTCTAGGATCCAAAAGATGAATGCCAAGTTGTTTTCAGCTTCTATGTTGTTGCTGACACAGGATAAAGACAATTCACAGCTAGTTCAGAGATGAGTAACAAATGGTTGCTGGTTTTACTAAGAGATTTAATGGGGAACCTGAAGAGTGGGGTTTTGAGTGCAACAGAAATGACTGGGAAGGGAGTAAACTTACTGCATATAACATGATTTAACATGTAATTACAATGATTTTTGTCATTTATTGAGCAATTTCTATTGCCAACATTTTACCCCCATTTTATTTCTGGGAACCAAATAAACTACCTGCTTCTACCTGTGAAGAAATCAAGCCTCAGAGGGGAGAAGTGCTTCTCCCAGATCTCACCGTTGCTGGGTGAGAGCCAGATTCACACCAGATCCGCCTCCCGGGCCCGTTCACACTCTTAACCACGACCTGATGTTATTGGTGGGTGCTCATGGCTCTTTGCAGGCTTCAAATCGTGACTTTGTTCTGGAACACGTAGACTGTGAGTCAGAAAGAGCAGCTCCTGCAGTCTGGGTCAGAGATTTGAGTGCTACCACGCTGCCCTATTCTCGGGAGCATTCTTCATCCAACGGGGGAGTCTCTGGGTGCTGGCACACACTGTCCAAACTTGACACCTGAGCTTGCAGGTGCTCGGCAGAGATAAGCCAGAGTCCTGCTGGCATGTGGTGCATGTAGACTAGGTAAACGCTTGAGAAGAAGGCTCAGGAGTGAAGGGTCTGCTTCTCAGGCAGTTTGCCTGCGGCTCCCCCTGCCACATACACACTTCTAGGGATATGCTCCTACCCTCCATCTCGCCCCTTACTCGCAGAGGTTGGGGGAAAATTCTCTTCTATTTGACCTCTTCTGAAAGCTTGTGAACTGCAGACCTGAACTTAAGCTCCGGAGTCCCCTCTGGGTCTGTCCTAAGAGACCTGATCATGCTCGTGCAGACAGGACTCCTGCAGCCCTAATGGTACAGCAAAGGGTCCTAAGGCGGGTACACATACCAGACCCCGCTGGGATCCTTCCCGCAGAGTCGAGGCAGAATTGGAGTTTCCAGAGTGCGGTTCAAGCCAAGGAGTTTTGTGGGCACCAGTAAGTTTCATGCAGTAGGTATATGTCGCTTAAACATAATTTGGTGTCTGCCAAGAACTTTCACAATTTAGCATGGATGAAATTTTTAAAATTATATTATGAAAGTGGTATGTGTTCACTGCAGAAAATTTGAACAGTAGAGAAGAGCGGACAAAGAAAAATTAAGATCACACATATTTTCACCTCCAGAGACAACTTCTGCTAACTGTTTCGAGTGTTTCTCCCCTGCAGCCCACCCATTTAAGGGCACACAAGTGATTCTTGTCCCTTACCGAACCATGAGCATTAACTGGATCTACAGAAGAGCAGGGGCTTTATAATTAATTCCAAATGCAAATTTGCTTGAATATTCTAGAGCATAATAACCACCTGGCATGTTGCCTTTTCATTTTGATAGTACTCATCTAAATATAGCAGGTAGGTGCTAAGCTGCTTTCTGAAACTATGCCTAAAATGACACTAGTCATAGATATTATTTTTCTGAGTGAACAGATTCAGACTCTACATTTTCATTCAGTCCTTCTGGACAAAAGGGAAAAACACAAGAATGACTTCCAAAGTGGATTAGTGGAAAGAGCTTTTTACTAGAGGCTGCTACTTCAGGGAGAAGAGAGTATGTCTTGCATACCAAGCATTTCTGGTGCAGTGACTAAATCCTTCACCTGTGTGTTCACTCTACTTTGCAGTCCCAGGGAGGCTGGAGGTGATGACTCAACTAAATGTTAAGTCTGATGAGGACTCCATATCAAGAGATCATCCTCTTTGCCTTTTATTGATTTGTAGTCTTTTTGTATCAACCCTGACTCTACATCTCTGTTATACATCAGGGTTAAAGAAAAGATTCAGGTAGAAAAGAGTTAGATAGATCTGAAAGGAAGCATGAATGTATTGGCAAGAATTGGAATCACTGACTTCCTGGGAATGCTCTGGGTACAGCGGACTCTATTCTTGACATAACAAAAGTTGGTAAAAGGCTTCAGAGCAAAGATGGAATTTAAAGCTTGTAGATGAAATACCTGAAAAGCAGCAGGAAAGGATGAAACTGTTCCTAAGAAGAGAATCAGGGACTCAGAAGAAAATGTCAAACTCCCAGCAATGCTGTAATAGCCACATGGTTGTATTTCTTTTTAAAATCATTAACACAGGTGGCTGGGTGATAGACACTGGGGAGGGTGTGTGCTATGGTGAGCGCTGTGAATTGTGTAAGATTGTTAATCACAGACCTGTACCCCTGAAACAAATAATACATTATATGTTAAAAATAAATAAATAAATTAATTAATTAAATAAAATGGGGGAAAAATCATTAACACATAACAGACAGAGTTTGCTTCACTTCCTGGCACTTCAAGAGTGCAGACTGAGCTCTGCTCAGCACCCCACTGTGTTCCGAGCTGCCCCTCATCTTAGGTGGTTCTGATGGGACTGCCAGTAGTAATTCCACAGCCACTCCTGCCAAAGGAGTGGGCACGTAACCCAGTCTGGCCAATCGTGGTTCTCCATGGTCCTGAGGTCATTGGTTCAAAGGATGGCCACGTGACCCAAGTACAGCCAATGAAAGAAAGGGATTGGGCCGCTGGCTCCTGGGAGAGATTGCATCTTCGTTTCTGTCTCTGGGCTCATGATCGCAAAGGTCCATAGGAGCTTAGAGCTTCTGGGGGTTATTTTGTGATTGAATGGAGAACAAAGCAAACAGGAACGCAGAAGGGAATGGGCAGAAAATGGGAAGGAAAAGATGGAGGGAAGAGAAAATAGAGTGAAGCCATGAAGACGTTGAACGCTTGGATCCAACTGTGTCAGAGCCAGCACTAGCTCAGCTTGGCTTCCCAGGTATACGAGTCAATTAATGCTCTTTGGTGCTTAAGCTAACTGATGTGGGTCCTGACACTTGCAAACAAAGACCTAGAAAATCTTCTCTCATTTTGTAAATGTGGAGAAACTAAGTTCCAGCAAGGTGTTGGCCAAGATTAGATAGTAAGATGAGGGAAGATTCTGGTTCTCCTCACAGCGTATTGCCAATAGACTAACCAGCATACTGAAAATAACCATAAAATCACAGAACTTAGATTCCTTTTCCACACCTCGAAGTGTGATCTGTTAGTCTCTGAGCATCATGAACAGTATCAGCCTTTGTCATAACATTGTGATTTCTGGACTCCAAAAGGACCCTAGGCTCTCAAAATGTCTTCCTTTTAAGCCTACCATAGTGTTTTAATTTTTCCCACCAGTTTCTTTTTTCTCTCAAGGAGAAAAAGAATTTATTTTTAGTATTATCTCAAAGATTCCAAAGGCAGGAGGTATAACTGGGCCTTGCAAATGTCTAGACAAGAACTGGAAAATGAGAAATCTATGCTACTTTCTGTGTCTCTTGGGAGCCAAATGGATTCTTAACTTTTCTTTTCTTCTTCTTCTTCCTTCTTTTCTTTGTTTATGGTTCTTCTAATCTTTGTACCCATGCTCTCCCCCGCATGCAGGTTACCCAAATTTTAGGTTCAAGCATCCAACAATAACCACTTCAGTACATTTAGATCAACTGTTCTCAGACTTTCTGGTCTCAGAACCCCTTTACACTCTTAAAAATCATTGAACCCAAAAGTCTTTTGTTTACATGGGTTATATCTATTGATATTTACCATGTGTGAAATTAAAATAGAAAAATTTTAAGTATTTGTTAATTCACTTAAAGATAGTGATAATAGGGGCGCCTGGGTGGCTCAGTCATTAAGCATCTGCCTTCGGCTCAGGTCATGATCCCAGGGTCCTGGGATCGAGTCCCGCATCGGGCTCCCTGCTCAGCAGGAAGCCTGCTTCTCCCTCTCCCACTCCTTCTGCTTGTGTTCCCTCTCTCGCTGTGTCTCTCTCTGTCAAATAAATAAATAAAATCTTAAAAAGATAATTATAATAAACCAATTATAAGTTAACCTAAATGTTTTTATAAAAACTGTATTTTCCCAAACAAACAAAATAACTTAAAGAGTAGAATTGTTTTAAATCTTTGCAAATCTCTTTAATATCCAGCCTACTAGAAGATGGCTGGGATTTCTGCTTCCAAATAAGATGGAGTAACAGGAATCAGGTTTATTCTCTTGCTTGAAACATCTAAGAAACTTGACAAAATATATAATACAGTAAATTCTCAAGACATTTGGCAAAGAAAGGCAATGATCTCTGAGAGATGAAAAACACATGAGATGAACCCTAAAATTGCTCAAGCCTTGAGAGAGTTCCCAGTAAAGTTCTGTGGTCTTCCTGAGTTGAGATGGAGCTGGAGTGTGGGTAAGTCAAATTGAATAGAGTATACAGGGCAGAATACCAAAAAAGACAGCTACAGAAAGAGAAAATTCCAGAGGCCTCAGAGAACACCTCTCAAGTATTGAGGTAAGAAGTGACCAGAGAATCCATGTAAGAAAACTACCTGAAGTTAATGAAAGAATCACCTGAAAAGATTGGGAAGTGCACACAAGATTGAAAACAGTGTCTATTTCCACAAGCCAGAGTGGAAAACTTCATAATTCATGAGGCATCAAAGTAGAGTACTCAGAAGAGTATGCCCCAGTTATGGGGAAAAATTAATCTGAAACTAATCCTAAACACTGTTCTGGTCCTGCTTTTAAAAGCTTAAAAAGCGGGACACCTGGGTGGCTCAGTCAGTCAAGCGTCTGCCTTCAGCTCAGGTCATGATCCCAGGGTCCTGGGATTGAGTCCCACATTGGGCTCCTTGCTCAGCGGGGAGCCTGCTGCTCCCTCTGCCTCCCACTCCCCCTGCTTATGCGCTCTCTCTCTGACAAATAAATAAATAAAATCTTTAAAAAATAAAAAAATAAAAAGATGGTACTCTTCTTAAAAAAATAAAAATTAAAAAAAATATAAAAGCTTAAAAGAAAGACCCAAAAGGATCAAACTGTTACCAAGTAACTTATTCACTTCCCAGAACAAAGTTTAAGAATACTTATAGGAGGGGCACCTGGGTGGCTCAGTCATTGGGCATCTGCCTTCCGCTCAGGTCATGATCCCAGGGTCCTGGGATCAGGCCCCGCATCGGGCTCCCTGCTCAGAGGGAGGCCTGCTTCTCCCTCTCCCACTCTCTCGCTGTGTCTCTCTCTGTCAAATAAATAAAAAATCTTTAAAAAAAAAATACTTATAGGAATACAAAAATATCCAGCACCCAATAAAGTCAAATATACAATGTCTGGCATCTAATAAATCATTACCAGGCATTCAAAGAAGCAGGAAAATATAACCAAAAATTAGAAAAATCAACCAATTAACACTGAACCAGAAATGATACAGATAATAGAATTAGTAGAAAAGAAACTAAAATAGTTATCCTAACTATATTCTGTATGTTTAAGGAATAACGTGGAAGAATGAACAGGTTAAGCAGAAACATGGATTCATAAAGAAGACCCAACTTGAAATTCTAGATAGGAAAACTACAATGTCTCTGATGTAAAATATACTGGGGATTAATGGAAGATTAGACACTGAAGAAGAAAAGATTAGTACACTTGAAGGTATCACAGTTGAAACCATACAAAATGAAACACAGAGAAACAAAAGGCTGAAAAAAAAAATGAACAGAGCAGGGAAGGTTTTGAGCAGCTTAATATTCATGTTTTTGGATACCCTGAAGCAGATGAGGACAGAAAAAAAATTTTGAAGAAATAATGGCCAAGATTTCAAGAAACCAAATTTGATAAAATCTATAAACCCACAGATCGAAGAATCTCAATGAATTCCAAGCACAGGAAATATGAAGAAAACTACACCAAATCACCTCATAACCAAATTCCCTAAAACTAGTTGCAAAGAGGAAAATCTTAAAAGCAACCAGGAAAAAAAAAGACATAATATATACAGAAAAGAGATAAGGATGAAGGTAGATTTTGTCATGAACACAATGCAAAACAGAGGACAAATGGAACTGGAAAAAAAAAAAAATCCCTACCAACCTGTAAGTCTTTATTCCATGAAAATATCTTTTAAAAACAAAGGCAAAATAAAGACTTTTTCAGACATACAAAAGCTGAAAGAACTTATCACCAACAGATCTACACAATAAGAAATATTAAAGGAAGTCCTTTGAGCAAAAGGAAAAAATCAATAGACAGAAATCTTCATCTACACAAAGGGATAAAGAAGACCAGAACTGGTAATTATGTCAATAATTATAAAGATTTATTTGTATTGTTTAAATACCTTTAAAATGTAACCAATTATTCAAAGTAAAAACAATTACAATGCATGGTGGAATTTATAACACATGTAGAAGCAAAATGTTTGATAAGAATAGCACAAATTCTCAAAGGGAAGAAATAGAAGTATATTAGTATAAAGTCCTTTTACTATATGTGAAGTATATAACATCAATTCAAAGTAGAATGTGGTACATTTAAAACAAATTTGAAAGCAACCAATGAGATCAAACCAAACAAATAGCTATAGCCAGCAAGCCAACAAAAATGATAAAAAGGAATCGTTAAAAAATGCTCAATCTAAAAGCAGGCAGAAAAAAAGATAAAAGAGGACATAGAACTGATGGGACAAATAGAAAACAAATACCAACGTGGTAGGCTTAACCCCAGCTATATCAATAATCACATTTTATGTAAATAATCTAAACGTCCCAATTAAAAGACAGCGATTAGAAGATGGATAGAAAAGACCCAACTATATTCTGGCTACAAAAACCTCACTTTAAATATAAAGACACAAGTTGGCTAACAGTGAAAGCATGGAAAATATACCATGCTGACACTAGTCAAAAGAAAGCTGAGTGGCTATATTAATATTAGACAAAGTAAATTTCAGAACAGAGTATATTACCAGGGATAAAGATGGCCATTTCATAATGATAAACCAATTTATCAAGAGTTCATGATAATGCTAAACATGTATGCACCTAATAAGAAGACTTCAAAATAAAACGAGGCAAAAACTGACAGAACTAAAAAGAGAAATAGCTAAATCAATAATTATAATTGGAAATTTCAATGCCTGTTCCTCAATAACTGATAGAAAAAGTAGACAGATAACTCATAAGTATATAGAAAACTTGAACAACACTACTGACCAGTTTGACCTGATTGAAATTTGTCATATAATCCACCAAACAAGAGCAGAATACACATTCTTTTCAAGTACACATAAATCATTTACCAAGATAAGCCATATTCGTGGTTGTCAAACAAGTCTCAATAAATAAAAGGATCCAAATCATACAAAGCTTGTTCTCTGACCACGGTGGAATCACAATCAACAACAGAAAGATTATCTGCACCCTTGGAGGCTTGAGGGGGAAAAAAGCAGAATGGAATTAAAGATCAAAATGTTTATCAATGGAACAGAAAACAAACAAAAAAAATAGAGAAAATCAATAAAAAATTGATTCTTTCTGTACCTCTGAAACAAATAACGTAATATATGTTAAGAAAAAAAAAAGAAGAAGAAGATAGCAGGAGGGGAAGAATGAAGGGGGGGAAATTGGAGGGGGAGACAAACCATGAGAGATGATGGACTCTGAAAAACAAACTGAGGGTCCTAGAGGGGAGGGGGGTGGGAGGATGGGTTAGCCTGGCGATGGGTATTAAAGAGGGCACGTTCTGCATGGAGCACTGGGTGTTATGCACAAACAATGAATCATGGAACACTACATCAAAAACCAATGATGTATGGTGATTAACATAACAATAAAAAATTTTAAAAATTGATTCTTAGAGTATTGTAATAAAATTTATAAATCTCTAGCTAGACTAATCAGGAGGGAATATAAATTTCTAGTATCAGGAATGAAGGAGGTGATATCACTACAAAGCCCATAGATGTTTGAAAAATAAGGGAAATAATGAATAAACTTTATGCCAATAAATCAAACAACTTAGATGAAATAAACAAATTCCTTAAAAGACACAAAGTACTGCAACTCATGGAAAATTCCTTGAAAGACACAAGCTACTAAAGATCACCCCTACTAAAGAAATTGAATTTGTAGTTTAAAATCTTCTACAAAGAAGAACCAGAGCCCAGATGGCTTCACTGAGGAGTTCTGCCAAACCTTCAAGGAAGAAATAATACAATTCTACACAAGGCTCCTCTAGAAAAAAAAACTGAAGAGGAGGAAATACTTCCCAACTTATTTTATGAGACTAGTATGACAAAACCAGACAAGATATAATGAGAAAAGAAAAACCATGATCCAATATTTCTCATGAACGTAGATATAGGAGTTTTTGACAAAATGTTAGCAAATTGAGTCTATCAATATAAACAAAAGAGAAATACAAACATTTATAACAATATTATGAAAACTTATATGCCAACAAATTGGACAGTTTAGAATGGATAAATTCCTAGAAACATATGCCCTACCAAAACTAAAGCAGGAAGAAATAGAAAATTTGAACAGACTGATAACCAGCAATGAAATTGAATCAGTAATGACAAAACTCCCCCAAAACAAAAGTCCAGGACCAGATGGCTTCACAGGTTAATTCTACCAAAAATTTAAAGAAGAGCTAATATTTATTTCTTCTCAAACTATTCCAAAAAATACAAGAGGAAGGAAAACTTCCAAATTCATTCTATGAAGCCAGCATCACCCTGACACCAAAACCAGATAAAAACACTAAAAAAGAGACAACTACAGGCCAATATCTCTCATGAATATAGATGCAAAAATTCTCAACAAAATATTAGCAAACCAAATCCAATGATACATTAAAAAAATTCTACATCACAATCAAGTGGGATTTACTCCCAGGATGCAAGGGTTGTCCAGTATTCATAAAATGTCACATCAATAAAAGAAAGCACAAAAACTATATAATCATTTCAGTAGATGCAGAAAAAGCATTTGACAAAGTATAACATCCATCCATTCATGATAAACACCCTCTGCAAAGCAGGTCTAGAGAGAACATATCTCAACATAATAAAGGCCTTATATGAAAAACGCACAGCCAACATTATACTCAATTGTGAAAAACTGAGAGCTTTTCCCCTAAGGTCAAGAACAAGACAACGATGTCTACTCTCACCGCTTTTATTCGATATAGTGTTGGAAGTCAGCCACCCACAGCAATTAGAAAATAAAAATAAATAAAAGGCATCCAAATTGGTAAGGAAGATGTAGAACTCTATTTGCAGATGACATGATACCATATATAAAAAACCCTAAAGACTCCACCAAAAAACTACTAGAACTGATAAATTTAGTAAAGTCACAGGATACAAAATCAATGTACAGAAATCTGTTGCATTCCTATACACTAATAATGAAGGAGCAGAAAGATAAATTAAGAAAACAATCCCATTTACAACTGTACCAAAAATAATAAAATATCTAGGAATAAATTTAACCAAAGAGGTAAAAGAACTTGTACCCTGAAAACTATAAAACACTGATGAAAGAGATTCAAAACCTCACAAAAAATTGGAGACATTCCATGCTCATGAATTGGAAGAACAAATATTGTTAAAATGTCTATACTTCACAAAACTATTTACAGATTTAATGTCATCCCTATCAAAATACCAAAAGCATTTTTCACAGAACTAGATCAATCCTATAATTTGTATGGAACCACAAAAGACCCCGAATAGCCAAGGCAATCTTGAAAAAGAAAAACAAAACTAGAGACATCACAGTTCCAGATTTCAAGTTATATTACAAAGCGGCAGTAATTAAAACAGTATGGTACTGGTATAAATATAGACACATAGAACAATGGAATAGAACAGAAAACCCAGAAATAAACCCACAATTATATGATCAATTAATCTTCAACAAAGCAGGAAAGAAGAGTCAATGGGAAAGATAGTCTCTTCAACAAATGATGTTGGGAAAATTAGACAGCCACATGTAAAAGAATGAAACTTCATCACTTATGGACCTGAAACCATAAAAATCCTTGAAGGGAGCACAGGAAATAATTTCTCTGATATCTGCCATGGAAACCTTTTTCTAGATGTCTCCTGAGGCAAAAATAAACCATTGAGACCACATCAAAATAAAAGTTACTGCAGCAAAGGAAATAATCAACAAAACTAAAAGGTAACCTATGGAATGGGAGAAGATATTTGCAAATGACATATCCAATAAAGGTTAGTATTCAAAATATATAAAGAACTCAACACACACAAAAATAAATAATCCAATTAAAAAATGAGCAGAAGACAAGAACAGACATTTCTCCAAAGGAGACATATAGATGGCCAACAGACACATGAAAAGATGCTCAACATGTCACTTACCATCAGGGAAATGCAAATCAAAACTACAATGACATATCACCTCATACCTGTTAGAATGGCTAAAATAAAAGACACAAGAAACAAGTGTTGGTGAGGATGTGGAGAAAAAGGAAACCCTCCTACACTGTTGGTGGGAATGCAAACTGGTGCAGCCACTCTGGAAAACAGTATACAGGTTTCTCAAAAAGCTAAAAACAGAACTACCCTATGACCCAGAAATTACACTACTAGGTATCTATCCAAAGGATACAATAATACTGATTTGAAGGGGCACATGCACCCCAATGTTCATAGCAGCACTATCAAAAATAGCCAAAATATGGAAAGAGCCCAAATGCCCAACAACTGACGAATGGATAAAGAAGATGGGGTATATATATACAATGGAATACTACTCATCCATCTAAAAGAATGAAATCTTACCATTTGCAACAACGTGGATGGAACTAGAGTGTATTATGCTAAGTGAAATAAGTTCATAAGAGAAAGACAAATACCATGATTTCACTCATATGTGGAATTTAAGAAGCAAAACAGATGAACATAGGGTAAAGAAAGGAAAAATAAAATAAGATAAAAACAGAGAGGGAGGCAAACCATAAGAGACTCTTAACTATAGGAAACAGGTTGCTGGAGGGGAGGGGGGTTGGGGCATGGGGTAATTAATTGGGTGATGAGCATGAAGGAGGGCAGTAGTATAAGTGATGAGTCACTAAATTCTACTCCTGAAACCCATATATGTAATACTACATATAGTGTAGTATTACACTATATGTTAACTAATTTGAATTTAAATAAGATCTTGGAATTAAAAAAAAAACTCAGCTTGGCACAGGTATGTTGTTGGAAAAGAGAAATATTTTATTAGGCTTCTGATAATTGTAGATATTCTCCTTTGCTACTGTACCAAAACTTGGCATGTTATCTTCTTTAAAAAAAAAATGATTTTATTTATTTTAGAGACAGAGAGCGAGCATGTGTGCATGAGTGCGGGAGGGGCAGAGGGAAAGGGAGAGAATCTCAAGCAGACTGCCTGCTGAGTGTGGAGCCCTACTCGGGGCTCAATCCCACAACCGGAGATCATGACCTGAGCAGAAATCAAGAGTCAGACACTTAACCAGTAGAGCCACCCAGGCGCCCCTTGGCGTGTTATTTTCTTAAAGGTAAATCACAGGGTGGAATCTGAAACCATACCATGCACATTTTATACTGTTACACTGAAATCCATCGGTCCGTAATACACTTTTATGGATCTCTTACCTGTGCATGATTTTAACCTTGCAGACCCCTGAAAGAATCTTGGGAACCCCCAGAGCTCCCTGAACCATACTTTGAAAACCAATGATTTAAATTATTCATTTTTTTTTTAAAGACTTCAGTTACCAACTAAGATGTAGGCAATTCTTGCAACTGAGCCAACCATAAAGGATCTGTGACAAAGTGAGGAAGGCAGGGTTCATGCTGATTTAAAGGCTAGCTTTCCTAGGTAGTTTGGATTAGTTCAATTTCAGCAACGAACTGCTACTCTGTCCTTTTTAAATATCCTCTTGAAACAAAGTTCCTAAAAGACTTGGAGTACCTGTGTACCACTGATGAGCACCCAGGGGAACACAGAGGGGCTAAATGTCACGGCCACTACTCAGCGGACATACACTGTCTGAACATACCGTTTATCTCTAAGTCCTTGAAGCAGGAACAGTAATCACTTGGGTGTGCTGTCAGCATGTATCAAGGATCAGGGGCTATGGCAGGAGAAGTGCCCCCCACCCAATAAATAAATAAATAATAGAAAACAGTGATACATTATTTAGGACACAAAATTTTAAGTTGTCAACATAGTAGATACATTTGTTCTAGCCTCTTTGCTCATGTACCCACCGACAATGTCTTCATCACTGTCTAAATTCTTTTGATAATGTAGACCATATTTTAGTAATGACAGCTCTTGCTCCCCAAGAACAACTTGGTGAGGAGTAAAAAAATCTCCTCCTCTCAGAATCTCTAGGAGTGGAGCAAAGATATCAGTATTTTCGTGTGTGTGTGTGTGTGTGTGTGTGTGTGTGTGTGTCCAGACCTTTCTAACAGGCAGCCAGCATTGAGTCCATTATGAAGACATCACATTCTTAGTAAACCTTTTGGTCTCCCTCTGCTGCTCCCCCTTTATCCTACCCTCAGTGAGTACCTATGTTCAAAGACCTACATTTTGAGACTAGATGCTTATAAATCACGTATTTACATTAGGAAATTACAACCACAGTGAACTCTCTGAAAATAAAAGAATTCTTAATTCTATCGCTCATTAGGAGAGAGAAAATAGTAAGACATCTCAGAATGGTAAAGCTAAAGGAGGATAGATAGATCAACAAATTCTAATTCTGAACTATTTCTATTTAGATACAGGGTAAACGGCCACTCCAGGTCATGCAGGAAATCAGTCTAACAGCAGATAGGAGCCTAGGTTCCTGGTATTCCGAGTGAGACCTTCCGTCCATGACATATCTCACTGCATATTTTAACTGTACATGAGAAAATATGACTTTCAGGATCACTGGCTAAGTGACAAAAGCATATGCAGAATCATAGTATTGAGGAGGACCCAAAGTATCAAGTAAGCCAGTCCTCCTTTCCTAGCAGGCGAACTCCACCAGCGTCCCTGGGGTCACAACATCTACAAATTCTATTAGCATTCTGCATTGAGTAAGTACTTGATACTTTGTGTGTGTGTGTGTGACCAGCCAAAATCTCACAATGCAATTCAAATTACCATCCGCTGCTTTAAATCCTGGGGTTGATGAAGAACAGCTCGCTTGTCAGGACCCTGGCTGAAACCTGTCACATGCTTAAAGACGAATGTAAGCCTTCCACTTGTCTGATTTCCATATTGAAAAATCCTAATGCTTTCTCCCAAAGCCTTATTTTCATCCCTTTAACAGTTTAGACTTGTTCCTTTAGACAGCTTCAGTTTCTCCAGCACATTTTCTAGTTGGATAATTTCTTTAATTTACTGAGATCTCTCTGAACCCTTGCCTATTAGCCAAAAGGGATGCTAATAAAAATAATGCTAATAGTTAATAGTTATTGTGAGATGACTGAGCATGTTCCCTAAGTGGCAAGATAACTTGGGATATTTGCTGCTGAAAGAGACTCAGAAGAATAAGCAGTGTCTTTCCTATCCACTGTTCCAAGAAGATGGTCACACTTTTGAACTCGATTCCCTCCCCTCCATGGGGATTACTGCTGTTGGAGTTCCTGGGCTGACAGGAGAAGTTGTCAAGTCCCAGAAGACAAGTCAGCCAGGCTTTGGCTTGGGAGTCCAGTGGATTGAAGGCAGCTAGTGGAAACTGAGGGAGTGGGAGTTGCTGGGAGAGGGGCTCCTCCTCCAGAGAGGTTGCGGATGTGTCTGATGGAGCATGGCTGAGGGGTATGTGTGGGAGATGGGCACCGAGATCTAAGGCCTTGAAGGAGAGGTGACAATTGTGAGGCTGAGTCTGGGGTCAGCAGGGAAGGACCTCTATGGGGAGCATCTCTGAGTTGGCTAGAGCATCAGTGCCCAACAGACACAGGAGGTGTCAGCCGGACAGAAGCGCCAGGATGGAGGAATAGCTACCACCAGAGAATAAGGACGAGGCCATTTCCACACTTCCCAGGTGCTGGCTGAATCCACTGGATTTCTGTATTGAGGAAGGAGGGGCTCCTCCAAACCTGAATTTTTTTTTTTTTTAAGATTTCATTTATTTTTTTGACAGAGAGAGCGATAGTGAGAGCAGGAACACAAGCAGGAGGAGTGGGAGAGGGAGAAGCAGGCTCCCCGCTGAGCCAGGAGCCCGATGCGGGGCTCGATCCCAGGACCCTGGGACCATGACCTGAGCCGAAGGCAGACGCTTAATGACTGAGCCACCCAGGTGCCCCAACAGATTGAATTGTTGATAGTGTTTTGAGCAGGTGCTCAAGGCCAGATTTAGTTTGACAGAGGACAGATACGTTGATATTTTGTTACACAGGAGGACTGTAGGGCAAATCCATGCCCATTACACAAACCCTCCCTGATTTCATACTTGCAAGAACTGCATTAGGCTCCAGCATTAGCAGCTCTGCACTGTATTTTACAGATGAGAATCAGGGAAGTAAGGTAACTTGCCCAAGGTCATACACATGCAAAGAATCCCAGCTTTGCCTGACTCCAGAACCCATAATCTTTATCATAGTGCACATGACTTGGTGCACCTTATTCTGTAATTAAAAAAAAAAATCATTTGCAAATAATTATAAATTAATTCCATCACCCAAATGTGGACAAAGAAACTGAGGTAAATTTAATTATATACACTCTGGGATACAAATTTGTGACATCTCAGGTTTTTTTTTTTTTTTTTTAATTAAATAAAAATTCTAACAGAGTCCTTAACATGTGCTAAAATTTTAAGTTAGAAAAATTAATTCTCAGTCTGGAGCCAGTGACTAAGTGTCCCTGTAAAAATGTGACACCTCGGTTTGGTATTCAGCAAGCAACTACGACATGCCCACACTGTAGCAGGCTGTCCTAATCTTTGACGAGAAAATTCAAATTCCTTGGCTTCACAAAGGCATCTTCCAGCCCTACTACTGTTTGCATGTGACATTTACACTGGCAACTCCATTACAGCACATGCCCTCCACAAACTGTAACTGATTTGCATGACTGTACTACTTCCTACTTCCAAGTTAAATGAAAGGATGGACTATATTTTAATTTCTGTATAGCTAGTGCCCTGCTCAGTGCCTGGCACATAATATTCAAAAATTACTCACGGAATGGATGAAAGAGAAACTGAATAAAATTGGAAAAGTATTTGGTCTGTTTCCCACATTTCCGAGGCTAATGTCTTCCAACGTCTTCCCCCAAACAGCAGCATTCGTGTTGTGAGGACCTTCCAGCACCACTGCTCTGACCCAGCAGTTCTGTCTGAGAGCGATAGGAAGGATATAAATAGAGGGTAGAAGAGCTGCTAGCTCCACGTCTGCATTTCTGGGTACAAACAAGGAAATGAATCTGCTAGCACTGGGTATAGATCCCAAGGGACACAAATTGGTCATAGCCTTTGGCAACAAGTCTATTTTGCCTTAAAGCATACCTCTTGGTACCAAAGTTGGGAAAAACAGAAATTCTCATATATAAATAATTGATCAAGACTTGTACGAGAATTTGACTAAGACAACCCCGAACTCCTGAAAACCTACCTGTTAAGGAGATTATTGAATAACTACAGAAAGTCAATGATTAAATTTGGCAGTAAGAGTTGGATTAGCTTTAAAAGACAATAAAAAAATCAAGCCACTAATTTGAACTTCAGGTCGCTGTTGAATACACAGAGCTGAATAACTTTATATGAACTAAGCAACAAGCACAACTCTTGGTATGGAGATTGAGAACTATTTCATAGACAGAGGATGTCTAAATATGCTGAAAGAGTGGATTGCCAAGTACTATATTTAAGTAGATATGGGGAGAAAGACACAGAGTGAGAGCAATCAGAGAAGAGAAAGGGCTTAAGATGAAACAGGAAGCCTAACGTGCGAGGCTTGTTCAGGCTGAGAACCAGCCTTCGGTTATTTCACGTGATGAATTTATCAGAAGATAAACGGGGACATCTTGGCCTCTCGATTCAGGCTGCAGAATGAAGCCACCACAGTCTGAAACTAAGGACCCAACAGCACGACCTGCCAAGCTATCAGTGTTTTTCTGCCTCTGCCCGTTTGGGGGCGGTTTCTGTTAGCTGCTTCTCCCTTCTCCACTATAACGACTTCCTCTCTACTTTATGGCTCTGCTTATTAATTCCTGGCTTCTCTTGGGGTCTCTGCTTTTCTAGCAACTCTCCCTGCTCACACTGTGTCCTGACTCAAACTTGCAGTGACAGAGATTCTGACTGGGTCGGCAAGTCGCCACCAAGGACAGGGTGCCTCTACTGGGCACAGCTCTTGTCCAGCTGGTCTCAGAGGTTACTCACAGGCCCATAAAATCATGGGCTACCTTAGGGCTGGGCATCAATCACTGTCCATTCAGCTGTGCCTGAGAGAAAAAAGTAATGGAGTGTTCCCTTGCTACCTGAAAGAACAGCATTCCTATTTTGGAAACTGAATAGTGTAGAGCAAAGAAGCAATTACCATTATTACTTTATAAAGAAAACTTTTTTAGTGTCCCTAGACCCAAGAAATAGCCTGTCTTAGGCCTTTCAGATACCTTAGGACTCATCTTGCTAATGGATGCACAGAATAAACAGAGATAAAAGCACAGATACTCATAGACACAGTTCAAAACTATGGCAGCTTGATGCTGAGATTCTGTCATTCCCTGGAAGGAGCTCGACAGGGCCACTCCTGGGGCACGGGGTGCTTGCTGCTTCTATAATGGCTCGTTGCAAAACAAACTCTGAATGCTACTTTCACTTTTCACCTTTTCTTTAATAGCCAAAATCTTCTTCAATTTCTTTTGGTTAGAGAAAACAGGTACTAATGTAAGTCCTTCATAAGAGCATAGTGGCATCACACAAACTTTCAAAAAACAGGGGATACCTGTATACAGGTCCAACAGAGCTTGATGAACATGAAGAAGCAAATTCCTGCTTTGTTTAGACGAGGGCTGAGGGTATGGCAAGCCCCTCACAGTGCCATCCAGCATACCATAGTTCCAACCAACCCATAAACCTTAAATAGTGCCCTCATACTCTAGATTAAAGCACCTCTCGTTGAAATCTAAATAGCTTATAGCATGAAATCAGGAAAGGAAAAGATTAAAGATGATGGTAGGGCAAAACCAAAGAGGTATCATATAGAAGGGCAGCGACAGAGTCCTGAGCGCTGATGGACAGCAGGCCTCACCGAGCAACACCTGTTCCACGGACTTGACAAAGGGAGAAAGTGATAGAATTCACACATGATGACTTCTATCTCTTCGATGTAGAGGAAAAAAATGCTGATAGTGTTAGGATGAGAGGGATTTAGGAGCTCCAGGATGACAGAGAAAGTTTGAAAGAGCCATTGTAGGGAACATACAAATGTACAAGAGATTAAAAAAAAAAAAAAAAAACACCCTGCCAAATATACAACTCAGAGTTTCCAGTAAAATCTTCATAAGCATGATTTGTAGAAAGTCAAGTCAGATGTTTGCTAGCAAGTCAAAGCATGAACAGTGAGCAGACAACTTAAGGTTGAGGGTTGAGACAAGGCAAAAGATAAAAAGGCTCCTGGGTATTATTAGTGAGGGAATCCACATATAAATGAAACAGAGCTCTAACAAACAATAAAAAGATATGAATGGGATATGCACCTGAGAATTAAGCAAAATTGTTCATAACTGGATAGAACATATAGGCTTACAAAAGAATGAGAAAACTTCCCTTCCATATTTTATTATGCCTGCTTATGAACGAATTAAATGTTGACTCCCTGTAAAAGAATTCTTCCTGTATGATAATTTATATGATGTGTAATTCTTAATTATGTCTCATATTTGTCAGAAATGCACATGATATCATATGTAATATGAATGGTTTAGCTTGGAAATTCTTGTTAATTGCTCTAGGCCATTACTTCTTTGAAGAGGAAAAAGAACCAATCTTTCTGCATAACCATACATGTCAGTTCTTTGCTAGGTGCTTTACATATGTTGTCTCATTAATCCTCCTAATAGCCCTGTATCTTACGTATTAGTTATCACCATCAGTAATTTACAGCTGAGAAAACCAAAACTCACACGTGGCTAAGGAATTTGCCCAAGACTGTAAAACAAGTGTGACTCCAAAGCATATATACTTTCCAACAAACCACACTGCCAAGAGTTGAATAAGGATGTCAAATGACTTCTGACTTTTTCCTACTGCCAAGGCCTATTACCTTATATATAACCTCACTACCAATATGGACAGATAATTTATCAGTATCTTTGCTCTCTCCAGAATATTTTTCCTATGATTAAGTATTTTGATCAGTCAAGAGGTACAGAGGTACTATTACAGAATATACTTTCTTTTCTTTCTTTTTTAAATAGGGGAGTCTTGAGTTTAAGTTTTTATTTAAATTCTAATTAGTTAACACATAGTGTGATATTCATTTCAGATGTACAATATACTGATTCAGCACTTCCATATAATACCTGGTGCTCATCACAAGTGCGCTCCTTAATCCCCATCACCTATTCAACTCACCCCCCCACCTACCTCCCCTCTGATAACCATCAGTTTGTTCTCTAGTTAAGAGTCTGTTTCTTGGTTGGCCTCTTTTTTTTTCACCTTTGCTCATTTGGTTTCTTAAATTCCACATATGAGTGAAATCATATGGTATTTGTCTTTCTCTAACTTATTTTGCTTAGCATAATACTCTCTAGCTCTATCCATGTCATTGCAAATGGCAAGATTTCAATCTTTTCTATGGCTGAGTAATATTCCATTGTGTATGTATACCACTTCCTGTTTATCCATTCATCAGTTGATAGACATGCGGGCTGTTTCCATAATTTGGTTATTGTAGATAATGCTGCTATAAACATCAGGTTGCACGTGTCCCTTTGAATCAGTATTTTTGTATTCTTCGGATAAATACCTAGTAGTATAATTGCAGGATCATAGCATAGTTATAATTTTAACTTTTTGAAGAACCTCTATTCTGTTCCCCACAGTGACTGCACCAGTTTGCATTCTCACCAACAGTGCAAGAGGGTTCCCCTTTCTCCCACATTCTTGCCAACACCTGCTTTTTCTTGTGTTATTGATTTTAGCCATTCTGACAGGTGTGAGGTGATAACTCATTGTAGTTTTGATCTGCATTTCCCTGATAAGTGATGTTGAGCATCTTTTCATGTGTCTGTTGGCCATCTTTAGGTCTTCTTTGGAGAAATTTATGTCTTTTGCCCATTTATTAACTGAATTATTCATTTTTTGAGTGTTGAGTTTTATAAGTTCTTTATATATTTTGAATATTAACCCTTTATCAGATATGTCATTTGCAAATACCTTCTCCTATTGCCTTTTAGTTTTGTTGATTGTTTCCATCACTGTGCAGAAGGTTTTTATTTTGATGTATTCTCATTAGTTTATTTTTGCTTTTGTTTCCCTTGCCTTAGGGACCTATCTAGAATAAAGCTGTTACAGCCAATGTCAGAGAAATTTCTGCCCGTGCTTTCTTCAAGGATTTTTCATGGTTTCGGGTCCCACATTTAGGTCTTTAATCCATTTTGAGTTTATTTTTGTGTATGGTGAATGAAAATGGTTTAGTTCCATTCTTTAGCATGTTGCTGTCCCCTTTTCCCAAGACCATTTGTTGAAGATACTCTCTTTTTCCCACTGGCTATTCTTTCCTGCTTTGTTAAAGATTAATTGACCATATAATTATTGGTTCATTTCTGGGTTTTCTATTCTTTTCTATTGATCTTTGTGTCTATTTTTGTGCTAGCAACATACCGTTTTGATGACCACAGCTTTGTAGTATAACTTGAAGTCCAGAATTGTGATGCCTCCAATTTCGCTTTTCTAATACTGCTTTGGCTACTCAGGGTCTTTTGTAGTCCTATACAAATTTTAGGATTGTTGTTCTTACTCTGTGAAAAATGCTGTTTTGATAGAGATTGCATTAAATGTGTCCACTGCTTTGTATAGTACTTTTTTTTTTTAAAGATTTTATTTATTTATTTGACAGAGAGAGACACAGCGAGAGAGGGAACACAAGCAGGGGGAGTGGGAGAGGGAGAAGCAGGCTTCCCGCCGAGCAGGGAGCCCGATGCAGGGCTTGATCCCAGGACCTGGAATCATGACCCGAGCCGAAGGCAGACGCTTAACGACTGAGCCACCCAGGCGCCCGAAGTATAGACATTTTAAAAATAATCTTTCAATCCATGAGCATGGAATGTCTTTCATTTCTTTGTGTCCTCTTCAATTTCTTTCATCAATGTTTTATAGTTTTCAAAGTACAGCTCTTTCACCTCTTTGGTTAGGTTTATTCCTAGGTATCTTATTAATTTTGGTGCAATTGTCAATGGGATTGATTCCTTATTTACTCTTTCTGCTGCTTCATTATTGGCATATGAAATGTGCAGATTTCTGTACATTGATTTTGTATCCTGCAACTTTACTGGGTTGGTGTATCAGTTCTCACGGTTTTTGGGTGGAGTCTTCTGGGTTTTCTATATATAGTATTGTGTCATCTTCAAATAGTGTAAATTTTACTTCTTCCTTGCCAATTTGGATGCCTTTTATTTCTTTTTGTTGTCTGATTGCTGTGGCTAGGACTTCCAGTACTAGGTTGAATAAAAGTGGTGAGAGTGGACCTCCTTGTCTTGTTCCTAACCATAGAGGGAAAGGTCTCAGTTTTTCCCCATTGAGGATGATGTTAGCTGTGCATTTTTCATATATGGCCTTTATTATGTTGAGGTATTTTCCCTCTAAACTTATTTTGTTGAGGGTTTTTTTTCATGAGTAGATTTTGTACTTTGTTAAATGTTTTTTCTCCATCTACTGAAATGATCATATGGTTCCTTTTTTTAAAGATTTTATTTATTTATTTGAGAGAGAGAGCAGATGGAAGAGCAGAGGGAGAGGGACAAGCAGATTCCACACAGAACACAAGGCGCGATGCGGGGCTCAATCTCAGGACCCCGAGATCAGGACCTGAGCTGAAACTAAGAGTCAGACACTTTAATGTGTTGTTGCACTTGGTTTGCTAGTATTTCGTTGAGGATATTTGCATCTAGGTTCCTCAGAGATATTGGCCTATAGTTCTCTTTTTTAGTGGTCTTTTTTAGTGGTTTTGGTATCAGGGTAATGCTGGTCTCATAGAATGAATTTGGAAGTTTTCCTTCCTCTTGTATTTTTTTGGAATATTTTGAGAACAGGCATTAGCTCTTCTTTAAATGTTTGGTAGAATTTGCCTATGAAGCCATCTGGTCCTGGGCTTTTGTTTGTTGGCAGTTTTTTGATTATGGATTCACTTTCTTTCCTGGTTATCAGTCTGTTCAAATTTTCTATTTCTTCCTGTTTCAGTTTTGGTAGGTTATATGTTTCTAGGAATTTATCCATTTCTTCTAGGTTGTCCAATTTGTTGGCATATAGTTTTTTCATAATATTCTCTCACAGTCCTTTGTATTTCTGTGGCTTTGGTTGTTACATCTTTTCTCTCATTTGTGATTTTATTTTTTGGGGTCCTTTCTCTTTTCTTTTTGATAAGCCTGGCTATAGGTTTAACAATTTTATTAATTCCTTCAAAGAGCCAGCTCCTGGTTTCATTGATCTGTTCTGTTTTTTTGTGTTTTTGTTTTTTTAGTTTCTGTATCATTTATTTCTGCTCTAATCTTCCTTCTGATGGCTTTAGGTTTTGTTTGTTGTTCTTTTTCTAGATGCTTTAGGTGTAAGGTTAGGTTGTTTTTTGAGATTTTTTTTGTTGTATTGCCATACACTTCCCTCTTAGAACTGCTTTTGCTACATCCCAAAGGTTTTGGACTGCTGTGTTTTCATTTTCATTTGTTTCCATGTATTTTTTAATTTCTTCTTTGACCTCCTGGTTGGCCCATTCATTGTTTAGTAGCATGTTATTTAACCTCCATGTATTTGTGGTCTTTCCAGATTTTTCTTCTGGTTGACTTTTAGAATGGTCCATGTGCACTTGAAAAGAATGTGTATTCTGCTGTTTTAGGATGGAATGTTCTGAATATATCTGTTAGATCCACCTGTTCCAGTGTGTCTTTCAAAACCTGTTTCCTTGTTGATTTTCTGTTTGGATGATCTATCTATAGATGTAAGTGGCATGTTAAAGTCCTATACTATTATTGTATTATTATCAATTAGTTCCTTTATGTTTGTTACTGTTTTATGTATTTGGGCGCTCCCATGTTGGGTGCATAAATATTTACAATCGTTGTATCTTCTTGTTGGATTATCCCATTTATTATTATACAGTGCCCTTCTTTGTCTTTGGTTACAGACTTTGTTTTAAAGTTTAGTTTGTCTGATACAAGTATTGCTACTCTGGCTTTCTTTTGACATGTTTTGTATGATAAATGCTTCTCTATCCCCTCACTTTTTTTTTCTAATAGAAAAATACTGAATTAATGTCATAAGTTGGGTGCCTCGGTGGCTTAGTCGGTTGGGCGTCTGCCTTTGGCTTGAGTCATGTCCCGGAGTCCTGGGATCGAGACCCATGTTGGGCTCCCTGCTCAGCGGGGAGCCTGCTTCTCCCTCTCCCTCTGCCTGCCGCTCCCCCTTCTTGTTCTCTGTCAAATAAATAAATAAAAAATCTTAAAAAAAAATGTCATAAGTTTCAAAACCAAAATTCAAAAACAGTTACTTAGACATAACCTCTAAGTTTCACGATTTCATTGCTTTATAATATTTTGCATTAAGCCTTTCATTGTCTTTTTTTTTTTCAAATTTTTATTTAAATTCTAGTTAAGATAACATATAGTGTAGTATTGTTTTCAGGAGTAGAATTCAGTGATTCATCATTTGCATATAACACCCAGTGCTCAACACGGCAAGTGCCCTCCTTAACACCCATCAACCATTTAGCCCATCCCCCACCCACCTCCTTCCATCAAACCTGTTTGTTCTTATTGTCTGGTTCCCTCTCTTTTTTTTTCTCTCCTTCCCATATATTCATCTGTTTTGTTTCTTAGATTCCACATATGAGTGAAATCATATGGTATTTGTCTTTCTCTGCCTATTTCACTTAGCATAATACACGCTAGCTCCAGCTATGTCATTGCAAATGGCAAGATTTCATTCCTTTTGATGGCTTTATCCCTTTTATTTTTTTTTTTTAAGTTTTATTTAAGTAATCTCTACACCTAACATGGGGCTCTGATTCATGACCCCAAGATCAAGAGTTGCATGCTCTTCTGAGTGAGGTGGTTTCTGGTTTAATCTGCAGGTGGTTTGAGGTTTAAAATGAGTCTCTGGCAGGCAACATATACATGGGTCTTATTTTTTTTTTTTATCCATTTTGACACCCTGTCTTTTGATTGGAGCGTTTAGCCATTTAAATTCAAAGTAATTATTGATAGATACGTATTTATTGCCATTTTATTAGTTGTTTTGTGGTTGCCTCTGGAGATTTTCTCTGATCCTTTCTTGTCTTTCTCTCATGTTTTGATTTTCTTTAGTGACATATTTGGATTTCTTTCTCTTTATTCTTTGCATGTTTATTAGTGATTTTTGATATATGGTTACCATTAGGTTTATATGTAGCCTTTTTTTCACACAACAGTCTATATATATAAAGTTGATGGTCATTTAAGTTTGAACCCATTCTTTTCTCCTCTCCTCCCCCATTTTTAGGTATATATTATTACATTTTATATCCTGTGTGTGTTCCTGATTTTTTACAGAAATATTTTTATTGCTTTTGTGTTCCCTACCTTTATACTGTCATTTTTGGTCTCTCCTATCCACTCAAAGAGTCCCCTTTAATATTTCTTGCAGGGCTGGTTTAACAGTTTTTAACTCCTTTAGTTTTTGTTTGTCTGGGAAACTCTTTATCTCTCCTTCCATTCTGAATGATAGCCTTGATGGATAGAGTATTCCTGGCTGCAGACTTTTCCCATTCAGCATTTTGAATATTTTATGCCATTCTCTTCTGGCTTGCTAAGTTTCTGTTGAAAACTCTCCTGCTATCTTTATGGGTTTTCCCTTGTAATTTACTAACTTTTGTCTTAAAGATTTTTTTTTATCACTATATTTTACAAATTTAATTACAATATGTCTTGGTGTGGGCCTGCTTTTGTTGATTTAGGTGGGAATTTTCTGTGCCTCCTGGATCTGGATGTCTTTTTCCTTCCCCAAATTAAGGAAGTTTTCAGCTATTGTTTCTTCAAGTGAATTTTCTGCCCCTTTTTCTCTCTCTTTTTCTGGGACTCCTATAATACAAATGTTACTATGTTTGATGGACTGAGTTCCCTAAATCTATTCTCGTGTTGCATAATTCTTTCTCTCTTTTGTTCAGCTTCATTGCTTTCTATTACTTTGTCTTCTAGGTCATTCATTCATTCCTCTGGTTCTTCCAACCTTCTGTTTATTGCACCAGGTATGTTTCTAATCTCATTTATTGCACTCTTCATCTCTGATTCTTTTTTAACTTTTATCTCTGTGGTAAGGGTCTCACTGATGCCTTCCATTCTTTTCTTAAGTCCAGTGAGTACCCTTATGATCATTGCTTTAAATTCTCCATCAGGCATACTACTTGTATCTGTTTTCACTTAGATCTCTGGCCATGGCCTTATCTTGTTCTTTCACTTGGGATAAATTCTTCTGTCTTCTCATTTTGTCTAAGTCTCCACCTGCTGCTGTGTGTTAGGAAAGTCAGTCATCTCCTGCTCCTGAAAGTAATGGTGTTATGAAGAGATCACAGTAATGTCCAGGGCCTGGCACTTCAGGGAGTGTCTCCAGTGTGTGCGGTGTGCTCTCTGCTATTGTGTTCTGGCTGCTCTATCCTTCAGGCCAGTTGTCTGCACAGGCTCTCCTTGCCTGCTATGGGCAGTGTGTGGTCCTTGGCCAGAATGTGGTAAGTTTTAACTAGGTGTGCTCTGGTCTGTTTGTGAGACCTGTCACCACCACCACCAGAAATGAGGCCCTGCAGAACTCACTGGTTGGAAGAAGTAGTATGGGCAGGAGTTTGTGCTAGTCTTCTGGGGAGGGGCCCACCATGCTGGGACTAAGGTAAGTGTGACTGAAAGGGCAGTTCCACCAGAGTGCAGGGGGATGGGGCTTAGCACAAGAAAGTTAGGCAACCAGTGTCCACACTGTGCTGCTTTCCACAGGTAGCTTTATGTTTATGCTGGGGGCGGGGGAGGGGAAATGGCACTGGCCAGCTCCTTCGTTCCCGGAGACGAGTCTCCATGAATACTGCCACTCTGGGATACACTCTGAAAAAAGCAATTAGTCTCCCCACCGGGGGCTCCAGGTGCTCTTCAGATCGCTGTTTCCATGCTGTATGCCCGCCCCCGCCCCAGGTTGTTTGCCTACCTTCCCTCCAGCACAGTGCTCTCTAGGCTGTATTCCAGCCAAGCCTGCTGACCTTTAAAACTCCAGGCTTGGGGGCCTGGGTGGCTCAGTCGATCCTAGGATCGAGCCCCACATCAGACTCCCTGGTCAGCAGGGAGCCTGCTTCTCCCTTTCCTGCTCCCCCTGCTTGTGCTCGCTCTTTCTCTCTGTCAAATAAATAAATAAAAACTTAAAAACAAAACAAAACAAAACAAACTCCAGGCTTTAAGCCTCACAGGTTGCAAGAACTCACAAAATTCAGCCCCTCTCACTTTCCAAACCAATGGCTATGAGGAAACATTCTCTTTGTGCATTCCCTGTGACTCCTCTTTCCCTCTCTCTCTCCCTTCTGTGCAACCACAGTTACCTCCCCTCCACAGCAGCCAGGATCTGTTTCCCCCTAAACCATGTCTCTGCACTTCCTACCTTCTTCAATGTGACTTCTTCTCCACCTTCAGTCCTGGAATTTATTCTGCCAGTCTTCAGGTCAATTTCTGGGGTACTTAGGATGATTTGATAGTTATCTAGTCGTATTCATGGGATAAGGCGAGCCTAGGGTCCTCCTACTCCACCATCTTCCTGTCTCTACAGAATATACTTTCAAGGAGAATAAAAGAGTGTGGGTTCTATCATTAACTAACTAGGGCAACCTTGGGCAAGCTTCTTAACCTCTTTTGTGGTTTCAGTTTTTTTACCTGGTAAAATAAGAACTTTGGACAAGGTGGTGTCTAAGGTCCTGTTTCACTCAGGTCATTCATTCATTCATTCAGTCTGAGATTTTTCTACGTATTAGGCACCGTTTTATGTGCTAGGCCTATAGTTAAAATCTCATGGAATTCTTGATCTTAAGGTAGTAATTCTCAAGGTGGTGAGGACTGACAGGTGAGGCAAATTTTCCAAATCGTTTGGGGAATATCTTTTTGAAAATATACTGCCTCCTAGATCTGCAGTCTCATCTCCAGGAGGTAAGCTCTGTGGGGAGCCAGTGTTATTGATAAGCATTTGTGATATCCTTTGTATAGGCTTGGCAGAAATAAAGGTTGAGAATTAGTGTTCTAAGTGATATAGCAATTCAAGGAGGTGCCAATCATGGGCTCTATTTTGCAGTCTGAAAGGAGATTCATTAAAAGAGCCAATTCTAAGCTTAAGGTAAGTTTGAAAGTACACTTTAATTAACAGCCCCTGATTTATTAAAATCCTATGAACGCTTGTACCAATTAGGTAATAGAAATATTAGAATGCTTACCCATCTTATTTTTGGCCATGATCTCTCCCGCTGAATTCATGTGGCAAAATTGTTAGATTAAAAATACCACTATCCTTCTGACAGTGAGTTTTACTATCCCAGGCCACAGCCAGTTTTCTGTATTTAAATACAAACAAACAAGCAAAAAAAAAAAAAAAATTAACGATATGATAGCATTTTGGTGATGAAAGACCTGCATATGTATTATTATTCTTTCATGTTAAGAATCATAACAAAATCTTAAATGTCAGGGAGTTTAAAAAAATTTACTTCCATTCTCCTGAAATCTAAGAGTTATAACTAAAGTTCATGCTATAGTAAATACAAAATTACCATAGAAGTGTATATGGATTGCAAATGGGAAAAAAAACAAAACAGAAAACACCTCCAGCTTAACACTGTCAGCATAGAATATTTTATTTTAAACTTGCTGTTCAAACTTTCAAATACAACACATGTGGCAAAGAAACAACAGTTAACACACAACATCTGCCACAATTCTATCTTTGAACTGCCTTTTCTATATTATGTGATATGTTACAATTTCTTTCGATTTCTTACATTCATGGTATTCTTAAAGGCAGCAAATATCAATTTTTCTGCTTTGAAACAGTTCCATTAATGTTTTGAAATTGCTTAAAATGACAACTTTTTCCTTTTGGTATTCTACTGCTGCCCACCTTAGTGACATAATTCATATTATTTATAGGTCGTTGAGAGGTATACTGTACTCAACAAATCAACTCCCAACTCTAAGTTAAAATGAACTTCAATCCAAAACACGCATACTCAGCTACCTTTCTCAAAAATATTTCCATTCTGAAATAAGTTTTTTTTTTTTGTGAGATACAATAGTTTTATCTTTTATTCCTAACAGAACTCATGCTGTACTTTTTTTCTCAAAATATATTTGATATATTCTGTGCAAAATGTTAAGTTCTGTATAGGTATGTACCTTATTCTGAAAAAGTTTATAAAATATAATTCCTAAAAACAACCTCAACATTAGACAATAGAGGAAGAAGAAACATATCAAACAAAGCCTAATTTTTCACATGAGAAAATAAGTATGTTCTTAAAGCTCCAGTAATACATTCCTTGAAAAAACTCAGAATGCACTTTGGTCATTATTAAACATATGAGAACACAGGCAAATAAAACAAATTGCTTTTGTTGTTTTCTACACAAAAAAAATACACTACACAATGAGGCTGAATTGAGGCTGATCAAAAGGAATGGTAAGAGCAAAGTGATATTATGACATGGCTCTGTTCTCTACGCATTCCTGATCTTAAGATTACGATTTGGGGATTAAAACGGCACCAATCAAATAAATCATTTACAATTAATTATTTTAAATTCCCTAAAACATGGTAAAAAATGTGAGGATATTCAACATGATACACCTTGCACCAAGAAAATTCTGTACTGTTTCAAATAAATTCTTTGTTTTAGAAACTAGATACCCAGTTTAAAAAAAATTGCAAAAACATTTCATGTTTCATGTAATTCCTAATATATTCTTGATTGTACAAATGTAACAACTTAAAATCAAGGCCCAATGTAAGATACCATCATATTCACTCTATTTACCTAACATGCCAACATGGTAAGTTCTCATTTGGACACTTGGCAAATTGCGGGTGTGTGTGTGTGGTGGTGGTGGTGGGGAGGGGGAGTAGGTAACTTTCCAGGTTAAAAGCATCTAAAATAGCCCTTATAAAATTGGGGGTAAGGGGGATGCACCAGGTTAAGTTTAGAAGATAGAATTTGCAAACTGAAGCTCTTTTCTGAAAATCTGGATATAGTTTTAATAACTAGCAATCAGAGGAATATTTTATTGGTTCTTAACCTTATTCTTAAGTTGTTCATTTGAGTGTGTATACACTATAGTGTACCATGGGGAAAAATTATTTTACTTGAGTAAACATAATGTACTTTAGTAATATCAATAGGCACTTCACTTGTGAGATGAGTGTATACCTCACTCAAAAGGATACCATATCATGCCCTAGTACACTATAACATATCCCATATAAAGATACGCATTTAAAAGTAACAATTTTAAAAAGTGCACATTTTGAGCATGCACAGTTGGAGCTGTGCAAACAGCCCAGTGTTTCAAATAAATACAATTATTACTAGTTAATTTTTATCAAAATATCTTACAGTATGGTAACCATTTACAATTATTGCTCTATTAAGAGTTTTATCATCAAAGAGCACTTGTTGACCTGTTATGTAATACCATATATATTAATACTGAAGGGTGTGTAACTGCAGCTTAATCAGTGTAGATCCTGGCATTGTTCCAAAATAATTCAAAAGAAACCCTGACTGGATCTTGATTTACCAAAGAAGATACTTCCTGTGTCTAGCTGAGTCCAATGCAATATTCCAAAGTTAAAGAAGTTTTCCTTTCAAGTAAGGCAAGTTCACGGCATTGATGGAGAAACAGTGCTTAGAATGGCTTCTAGTCTCACGATTTGTTATTTTGTCAACTATTTATGAACAATTACCAGGATCTCAAGTATCTGGATATCAGTTTTATCACCCTTGCAACAACTAAGTACATCAATGCTAAAAATAAAATATAAAGACTAAAATAAATGTAAAAAAAAACAGTGAACAAGTAAAATAAATATAAGAATTGCACAAGACAGTCTGATGTAAACACTTCGATTTCCCAGCTGAGACTCCTGAAGCAAAGAGTCAGTGACTGCTTGCAGGCAGCTTAGTTGGTACTCTTATTCTGGAAAAGAGGCTACATCTTCTTTTCTCTGAATTGTCATGATTTAATCTTCCATAGCTAGTGAAAAAATAACAGAAGTAGTAACCATTAGAGTCAGTTTTACTACTGCAAATTACTAAATTACATCACATAATGCTTTTGTCTAAATTTCATCCATAAACAAGAGTAGGCTCTACTATTTTAAACTCCTTTATCCCTGTGTTTTCAAGAATTCACCTTAAAATAAAAAAGTGAAAATCAGATTTCCCCTGCTTTCTTTTACTGAGAAGTAGCAATATATACATACTACTGGTATAATATGAATATGTTAGAGGATGTATGTACTGCTATATAATAAATATCACTTTTAGCTAAAAAAAGAAATAGGGCTCTTCTTTTCCTTTTTTTATCACCTAAATTAGATTCAGATTATAGAAGTAAAAATAAATCCCTTTACTTATTCTCTATAAGAGTCCTATTTGTATGAACACTATTCCAAATTAGGCATTCCGTCAGCATTATAAACCAAGAATATTATTCATTCTTTGCGTACAGTACTACTAAAATGATTTCATCACTGTGCATAGGTGATCTCTAAAGAGTAATGGGGTAAAATAAATGTCACAAAATATAACAGGGCACTAAGAAATAAAAAATACCGGGAAGGTCTTACCTTTAAATTAAATCCAAGCAAGTCACTGATAACACCAGAGACAGCTGACAGGATGACAACCTGGGTGATGTTATAAAGCAGTGGATTCATTGTAAGCCCATACAATCTAAAGGGACTGTCCAATTCCTAGCAGAAGAAAAAAACCCATGAGTCTGGAAACTCATCAGGAATTACCAGTTAATGGGATGGGTTAGCCTGGTGATGGGTATTAAGGAGGGCATGTATTGAATGGAGCACTGGGTGTTATATGCAAACAATGAATCATGGAACACTACATCAAAAACTAATGATGTAATGTATGGTGATTAACACAACATAATAAAATTTTAAAAAAGCAAAAAAAAAAAAGAATTATCAGTTAAACTAATTCAGGGCGATATACAATGAGAATTTTCAAAAACACTTTCAAAAAACAGTTATAAAGTATGGGTACTTTTAGAAAGGATAAACTCGATTAAACTTGAAAGAAGTAAATACACTGTGTTTTTTTTTTTTTAGAAGGGATTTTCATTAAAAGAACTCTATAACCTATATTTGTAACTCTAATTCCTGTCTCGAATGAATGACTAGTAAAGTATCGGTCCAGTAGCTACCACGGGGTTTGGAAACATTTTCTATGATAAGAAGAGAAAATGGAAGGTTTTTGGAAAAATCAGAAAATTAGCCAAATTTTCTGCCATTATTAATACATACATACATAAACTTCCCTTTGAGGCCATTACTTTTCGAATATAAGAACTGACTGATTCCAAGATTTAATATTCTTTGATTTATTAATTCTCAGATTTACAGTTATAGGGCAGGCCCTGTGTTAGGCTCTGGGAAATTAGGATTCAGTCCCTGTGCTGAAGGACTTTATGGTCTAACAGAAATGCAAAATAAACAATTCAGCTGTGAGCCTCCCACAGAAGAGGTGTGTATAAAACGTACAGGCCCTGGAGGGAGGAGAGAACAGGCATTCCGCAAGACACATGACAACATGGCACCTTTGAATGGCTACAGGTTGCTCAGCATTTGAGAGCCCAGGGGCAAGAAAAGAAGTCCTTCAAATTTATAAAACCACTGAGGTAAGGGTCATTCTTTATGCAGACTGTACTGACACAATGGCACCAGTGGAATTTAATTCGGGGAGAAGTGTATGAGATGTGCAGGTGAGAAAGACCACTGGCAGAGGGGCAGCAATGTGGAGGACGGGCTGGAGAGCCGGAAGACCAGAGGCAGGAAGGCCTTGAAGGTTCAGTGGATAGTGAGACAATGAGGGTCTGACTCAGGGCAGGACTGACAGGGAAGCGGGGATGTACTGGAAACTATCTGAGAGGGTGAATCAATGGGCCTCAGAATTTCTTGGCAGGGAAGAGGGAGAGAGAGGGAACAACCGATGTTAAGTCCCTGGTTTCTGAGTAGAAGACTGTGTACGACTGTGTGTGATCAAAAAGGATCACACTGTTGTGCTCTGTACTTTAGTGATCTCCTATGTCTCTCTACTCGGGGACTGAAACTGCTTCTGAGTCTCATCCTGTCTAGCGTAGCGCCTACACTCTGAAGATACTGCGCACACACGAGACAAGCCCCCCGCCCCTTCAGAGCCTTGTCGGTGCCAAATGTGCGCTGTGAGGCCATATAGCCCATTAAGACTTTTTAATTGAAGAAATAATCGTAACACTGAGACACAACTAATTCTGTACCATTCTCTGAACACTTGTAAACAACTCTAAGAATTCATTCAACTTGCTATAGAAATTGAGATTTTAAACGACATTTTCCTTTTAAGAAAGAAAAGCATTACCAACACTGCAAAGCAGTGCTAAAAACATTTTATTGAATTACCTCCAAGGAGTTATTATTATGAAATCAGATATTTTGAAATTATATTCTTTTTGATTGTTACAAAAAATGATTTGAAAATTTAAATGTTTACTGGTAATATATACTTATTATAATTATTATGTATTACTACTTTTTAAGCTAACTCAGGCCAAGCAGAAGACTGCTCTCAGAAATACAAAATGAGAAAATTTCCAAGTTAACATTAAATCTCCCTTTTTGAAATCTATTTTAAGTTCTAGGAGGCAAAATTTCCAAAGATGCCAACCTCTACAATACTTTAAACATTATTAAAGTCTTAAATTTTTAAAAGTTATTAAAATTTCAAAATGAGATGATTTGGATTACTTTGATTCGTTTTACAGTAAGTAAAATGTACATGGCATAAATGTGTTCAAATATAATTTGGAAACAGTTTGGATAATCATAAAAACCAAACACAAGGTAGGATCTGCAAACAGAAGACTCAGTTATAATGTCAGAACAGCATATTCTACATTATATCCATTTTCAATTTCATTTTTACCTTTAGCAGTTTAGTAGCCAGCTTTAAAACATTATTCACTAGTGTCAGTTCCTCTTTTTTGTTAGGTTTCTTCTCCATTTTCAAGTAGAGGTTTATCTTTTTATAAAAAAGGAATAAATAGTTAAAAATACTTACTGCATGGAGCACTGGGTGTTATACGAAAACAATGAATCGTGGAACAACACATCAAAAACTAATGATGTATGGTGACTAACATTAACATAATAAAATTTTTTAAAAATTACAATACTCATTTTTAAAAGGAACTGAAAGACAGGCACTGAAATATTAGTGGTGGTTCTCTGGTTATTGAGATTACAGATGACATTAATATTCTCCTTCATACTATATTTTATAGTCCAAATTCCTACAATAAACATGTTATTTTATAATAAGAAAACAAGGACTTATTTAAATTTTCAAATGTAATGAAAGCTGACACAAGAAAGGCAAACCGGATGTCATTATTTAATAATAGGTGAAACACTGTAGTCCCAGAGCAAAAGCAACCTCAAGAATAAGTGAGAACTAGAGCAAAGTAAATCAACTGGTTTGTCTGTTCCTCTCCCCTTTCCCTTTAACTGAGCTCCTGTGACAGGGTTACCGATTTTTAAAAATCAAACTATCCCTGACAAAAACACTAAAAAGGTTTCCATTGGATGTAAGTTTCTCTGAATAATTCCTATGAAATGGTAAGGAAAATATTAAACAAATTCATACAAAATACAGTTAACCATCAAAATTATTATGCTTTACCCTTCCTACTGAATAAAAATTCATACTTATTCAAATATGGCTCTGCTACACTGCCAAGCAAATATATCCCACTAATGGTTTAAAATTCATCATTTCTATAAATAGTACTTCCTTCTTGTCAAATAAAAGTGAAACAGAAAAACAGCAATTAGATTTGAAATCTGCATCAAGGCAGGAACACTGAAGATGAGGCTTGTGTTCTATCAAATTTCAAGTTTTGTTTTGTAACACAAATGCAATCTAACAGGTTCCTAAAAAATTTGAAGTAAATGAAAAGATTTTTAGTTTAATATGTAGATTATAGACATTAACTTGTAACAGAATAAACACGCATTCTCACCTGTTCAGTAAGTAATATTGAGGTATTGCTATATTTTTTACTTGTTTCTGATCCAAGGGTAACAAATCTTAGGAGGAAAAGCGTTAACGAGATGCACCAGATTACTAGCTCCCAATTGTAGTGACAATCAAGGAAGATCTCATGCACATGAAGCAACTAAAAGTGTATGAAAAAAGCAACAGGAAACAGCAATGTGATTCAAACAATTTCTTTTTAAAAGGAAATAACATTTTATTTCATACAAATGGATCATGAATGTAGTAGTACATTTTAAAAACATTCCACATTTATTATGGAATATTTCAAACACATAAAACATAAGCAAAACCCATGACTAGAAGTGGTAGAGAGGATAACTGTCTCATTCCTAATTTAAAGTAAATACCCCTAAGGTAATAAATATCATATGAACAATGTTTGCTCTAATTTTTTAAAGATCTACTTTATCAGATTAAGAACATACTTTCCAGTATTATGAATCTCCACTAAAATTCACCAATTTATTTTCTGCACCTGTTGAGATGATCAGATGTTCTCTCCTCTAAAAATCAACTAAAGGAGCTCAAGCCAGATTCGGGGTTTTCCAAATTGAAAATCTTTGCATTCCAGGGATAAACTGTATTGGTCATGGCATATTTATTGTTCCTAAGTTGCTGGCTTCATCTCCCTAGTATTTTGCATTGAAGTTAACAAGAAAAATTAGTTCATAGTTTCCCATTTTCATATTGTCTCTCCTGTCAACTATCAAGATTCTTTGAGTCACCTAAAATGAGGTGGGGAATACTCCCTTTTTTTCTATTCTCTAGATACTTTGTGTAGGATTAGAATTAACTGTTTAGGGGCGCCTGGTTGGCTAAGTTGATTAAGCGTCTGCCTTTGGCTCAAGTCATGATCTCGGGGTTCTGGGGTCGAGCCCCGCATCGGGCTCCCTGTTCAGCGGGGAGTTTGTTTCTCCCTCACCCTCTGCCCTTTCCCCCTGCTTGTGTCTTTCTCTCTCTAATAAATCAATAAAATCTTAAAAAAATATAATGAGCTGTTATCTGAATAATTGGCAAAATTCAACTGTAAAACCACGTGGGTCTAGGGGATTTTTGTTGGTGGCAAATTTTTAAACTATTGAATCAATACTGCTTTATAGTAATAGGTCTCCTCAGATTTTCAATTATGTTTTGAGTCAGTTTTAATAAATTATGCATTTGTACAAAATTGTCCGCTGAAGCTTTCAATTTCAACAATATAAAGTAACTTATATTAGCATTCTTTTAAAAAAAACTTCCTGTGCCAGTAGCTTATGGTTTAATATACTGTGCTTTTTCTTTTTAAACATTTGTTATTGTACATTTTAAAACTTCCAAATGCATGAGTTTTCTTGCTGCTGTCATTGTTTCCTACTATAACTGCATTAGATCAAGTGGCCTGAGAATTACTTTGTGTCCAAGTACATGGGAAAGTTTTATAAACCGTCCTTGTGCCTGAAAAAAATATGTATTCTCTGATTTTAGAACAAAATCTTAACTGTTGCTTACATACATATATTCATTATATTTTTTTATCTGTTTAATCTATGAATTACTGAAAGAAATGTGTTGAGACCTCCCAATGAGGTTTTTTTCTACAATTTCTCACCTTAGTGCTATTGATTTTGGCTGTCTATACATATATTTGAAGTTATATGATTACATGCATGCAAGGTGGGAATTATTAGATCTTCCTGATGAATTATTCTTTTAATTTTTGTCGTTTCCCTTTATCCCTTGTACTTAGACTACAGTCTATTTCATCTAATATTAATATGAACTCACCAGCTTTCTTTTGCCTGCAGTAGCTTTTTCTATCTTACATTCAAAACCTTTCAGAGTTATTATGATCCATGTGTCTTTTGTTGATAGGCATAGAAAGGTTTTATGTTCCTAAGAGACAGAACTACTACAACATGTACTCCAGGAACATGGAAATTAAACCCAGAAGAAATGGCTGAGATGTGATAAGGAATTGTGAGTACAGAAATCAGTCTTTTCGGGGCACCTGGGTGGCTTAGTCGTTAAGCGCCTGCCTTCGGCTCAGGCCATGATCTCAGGGTCCTGGGATGGAGCCCCACATTGGGCTCCCTGCTCAGGGGGAAGCCTGCTTCTCCCTCTCCCACTCCCCCTGCTTGTGTTCCCTCTCTCGCTATGTCTCTCTCTGTCAAATAAATAAATAAAATCTTAAAAAAAAAAAAAGAAATCAGTCTTTTCCTCTTCATTGTTTTTATGATTTTTCTCTTTGTTTTTGGTGTTCTGTGCTTCTCCACAGCATGTCTAAGTGTGGATTTACTTTTATTGCTCCTTCTCATTCTTGTGCTTCCTAAATCTGAAATTAATGTCTTTTATCAATACAGAAAAACTCTTAGCCATTATCTCTCCAAATATTGCTCTCCTTCTTTCCATCTGGAATTCCTACTGGATGTTTATTGGATCTCCCATCTATCTCAATCTCCTTTTCATATTTCCATCCCTTTATCTCTGTCCTATATTCTGGGTAACTTCTTCCATCTCCCATTCACTATTTTTAGCTGTCTTCAATCTGCTATTTATTGTTTATTGTGTTTTAAATGTCAATAACTGTATTTTTCATTTCTCTGAAGTGCTGTCAGTTCTTTTTCAAATCTGTCTGTCCTTTTTCCATAGTGTTATCTATGTCTTTATCTTACAGTTCCTATCTGATCAGTCTATCATCTGAGGTAGCTGGAGATCTAATCCCGCTGTTTGTTGGTCTGTTGACTCACTCACGATGGATTGTCTCTTCACAGTGTTTTGAAACCTGAAGGGGCTTCATCTGTGGAAATCCTAGGAGGCCTAGGTTGAAGTCACATCCCCCTAAGAACAACCTTGGTTTTATTTCTGCCAAGTATCCAGGTATCCAGGAACCTAGGACCACTTTTCACATTAACTTCTTGACACAGAGGTTACAGGACAAGATCTGTAATGTACATTTTAAACCCTGAACCTATAATAAGTGCTGACCTACAGTTATATATTCTTAGAGGAGAGACGTATCCCCCCTCATTCTTGTCAGTCCAGGCAGAGTCAGATGAGCTTTCTTATTGTCCTCCTGTGCTGGTGAGCAGGCTGTTTTTCTTATTCTACCTTTTCACTGAGACTGTATTTGCAGATAAACTGCAAAAAGTCAATTTTAAAACTTGTATAACTAGGTTTATTATTATTAGAAAGCCTTCTGGAGCTAAATAATTATAGATGTGATTATCTAATTTTTACACATTGGAACAAGTCAACTCACCTGGGCACAACAGATAAACACAACTGATATAGTCAACAAGAAAGCAGATGAAACTATTACATCAACTGATCGCTGAGGACCTCGACGCTGTGGAAAAAAAGGGAAAACACTTTTAAATATATTTACTAATTAGCAGCTAATTCCATGCTTTCAATTGAAGTGTTGATCCATCCCTGCAGGTTGATCATAGCTTACAATGTTGAAAATATACCTAATTTATCAGATAAATTTTAATTACAAAGTGTTACTATTTCCTGAGGATTGCAATACAGTCAAGATGGCGAATACATAGCACAGAATTCTTGGCGTAACTTCCACATTTTTCATTTCATTTCATTCCAAATATTTTGTCAAACACTAATCATTTATTCAACAAATGTTTCTTGAGCACCTGCTCAGAATGGGGCCCTGTGTTAGGTACTGGAAATATAGCAGAGAACAAAACAGACATGGTCCCTACCCTTCACAGGAACTAGCAGGAGGCCAGACATCAAGCTTATAACCACAGATCTATGTGATCAATTGTAACGAGTGCTATTAAAGGAAAGGTAAAGGATGCTTTGAGAAAACTGGTAGGGAATTTGGTGTAAATATCACTTCCTTAGGGAGATCTTTCCCATTTCACACTCCTAACTCTCAATTACAAGTTAGGAAGATGGCCTGGGAAGATCTCCCTAATAAAGAGGTATTTATGCCAAAATAAGGTGCCAGGGCACGATGGCACATGGCAGTGTTCCTGGCAGAAGGAAAGGCAAGTGCAAGAGCACAAAACAGGAAAAATAATATTGCAATTACAGAACTGAAGCGGTTTAGTGTGGCTGGAATAAAGAGAGGAAAGTGTTTCAAAATGAAAGGAGAGAGAGGCTATCCTCAAGCGCTAGGTCACAAAGGGCACTACAGGCCCTATTCAGATTTTGTTCTTCAGCCTAAGAGCAATGGGGAACCTCCAAAAAGTTTTAAGAATTATATGATGAAATCTACATTTTGAAAAGATTGCTGGTGGCAGACTGAGGAATGTACTGGAAGTAGGGAACCGAAATGCAGGGAGGCCAGTTAACAGGCAACTACAGCAGCCCAAAAGCAGATGATTGACAGTTTCAGTTAGGGTGGTGGATATGGAAACAAAGAGAAGTAAATGGACCCAAGATATATTTTGCAAGTAGAAAGGGTGGGAAATGGTGTTAAGTTGGATGTTGGAAATGCAAGAGAGGGAAGTAAATACCAAGGATAATTCCTAGGTCTAGGCTACATGTTTCCCTCGCTGAAATGTAAGCTCCTAAAGATAAGGACTTTCATGTCATCAGTAGTGGCTATTACATGGTTAACATTAAATAAATGCTTATTAAATAAAACAAACAATGTACAAAAGAATGCAACACCTACTTAGGGTTGATAATGAGGAGGAATTCCAGGTGGCTTCTTACTAAGCTACATAACAAAGATCATATTCGTCCCTCCATACAACAGAAAAGCCATAGTGGGCAAAAATAATCGAAGCCAATTTTTAGCATTTCCCAATGGAGACTAACAAGTTAAATCAATGAACAGAATTATGAATTTTTTAAATAGAAGGGTAGACAAATAGTGCAAACTTTTTTTTTACTTCTTTCATCGTCACTTCAAAAAAATAAAGATCTAGGTATATCAGAGGGTTTCTGGTCTTTGGGTCAACTTTATTTAAGACCTGATTACTCCATTAATAATGAAAATCATTGTGTCTTAATGCAACAAAGAAATAATCCTCAGAAGAAGTGCTTTCCTAAACCTAATTTAGGTGTTTCCCATTTCCCTCCTGAGTTTTTATATCTTACTTCCATAATTAGGAAAGTTATTTAAAAAGATTAAAGGAAAAGAACAGCATGAGAAAAATGGCTTAGAATTGCAAGCTAATATTTTTAAATAGTAATAGGCCACTTCAGTGAGGCTACTCACTGATTAGTTTTAGTTTTTTTTAATTCTTTTTTTAAGCAGTGGGCTCCCTCTGCTGGTTTCTGATAACCATTCTAGGTAGAAACAAAATCTTTAAGCTTTTTAATGAGTAGAAGTTGGTGAGATCTACGAAAAAAAAGATAAATGTCAGACCTAAAAAACAAAACATATGAATAAACAAATATAAAGCAGAATCAGATCTATAAATACAAAGAACACACTGCTGGTTGCCAGAGGGAAGGGGGGTGGGAGGACGGTCAAAATGGGTGCAGGGGGTAGGGAGGTACAGGCTTCCAGTCACGGAAGGAGTAAGTCACAGGAATAAACGGCAGAGGTTAGGGAATATAGTTGGTGGTACTGTCATAGTGCTGTACGGTGACAGACGGTAGCTACACTTGGTGGTAAGAACAGCACAACACAGAGAGAGGGTGAATCACTATGTTGTACACCCGTAACTAATGTAACACTGTATGTCAACTATGCTTCAATTAAAAAATAAATTAAAAGAAGATATATTTAGGATAATCCGATCTTGAATAACCTACCTAAAACGTATTTAAGCCTTTTATTATTTTTTTTTAAATTTTTTTTTTTTAAAGATTTTATTTATTTATTTGAGAGAGAGAATGAGATAGAGAGCACATGAGAGGGGGGAGGGTCAGAGGGAGAAGCAGACTCCCCGCTGAGCAGGGAGCCCGATGCGGGACTCGATCCCGGGACTCCAGGATCATGACCTGAGCCGAAGGCAGTCGCTTAACCAACTGAGCCACCCAGGCGCCCCGTATTTAAGCCTTTTAGACCTCAGGTATTTTACTCTAAAGAACCAGTTTCTGCATATGGACTGAAAAGACCTCTAATTATGGCCACACAGCACCACCCTAGTACACAGGTAACTATACACCGAGATACACATCCATACTGACAAAAAGACTGAAACCCTGAGGGAGTTCGCATGTTAAGAGTACTTTTATCACTGTCATTCTACCTTAAGGTAGGACCGGAGAGATAGCCACATTTTTATATTCTGTACTTTCTTCAACCGGAAATGAGGAACCTCAGATTTTCGAGCCCTCCTTGCCGATGTTAAGTGTCCAAAGAGTTTTGCAAAAAGCAATCGCTAAAAAAGATTAGGGTAAGGATTAATTTTCAAGTAGATTACCATAGAAAAACAAAAATTGACAAAATATGTCTTAAAAAAACAAAACAGGAAAACAATTAGCAGGTCAAAATGATTTAATGAAATACTAAAATACTTCAGGAATTCTTTAAATATTATGAAAAGGATAAAATATTCTCTACTCAGAATTCTGTATTATACCCACCTGTTTATAAGTTCTTTCTGCTACACAGAGCAAAAAAAAGAAAATCCACACAAGAGATACACGAACCACGAAACTTATTATGACCATAGAAAGAACTATGACATCTTCATTAGAACCAAATGCAATCACATAAAGTTCTGAAGCAGAATGTGCTGTGAGTTGTTCCAAGTCTGTAGCTTGGGAGAGTCGGAAAACAAATGGAGTTAAACCCAGGATTAGAGAGATTGCATTTCCAAAAATCTGGTATCCTATTCCTGGTATATGGCTGTTCACCTTTACAGAGAAAGAGAAAATAAGAAAAAAAAAAGTACACAAATTTTATCTACAGTAAAATGAATTCCTATTAACCATTATTTTATTTATAGCCATATGAAACATTTTGTTAAAATATGAGTTTTAATACATGAATAATGAAATTCAAATTTACTCAAAGTTTGGAGAGCACATTACAGGGAAACTAAGTCATTATGTCTTCAGTTTTCAAAAGTTAGAAATATTCATATATACTTTAATATTAAAAAGAATGAGGAGATCTCATATCCACTTAAGCTCAGTTCATAAAAACAAAACTTATAAATTCTACTTATTTGATAAATTTGCAATTTGTGTTTTCCTTCAAAGAGCACAAAATACAAATGGATTTCTCCTTAAACTCTAAAACCATTTCAGAAGACAGAGTATGTTATAGGGGGAAAAAATTAAGAAAAGGGGAAAAGGGGAATTACAGAAAAGGAAATTGGAAATTAAATAATGGGAAATATAAGACTGGTAGGACTATGAGGGATCTTAAATCCCAGCTAACTTTCAATCATCATATTATACATTCTGTAAATGACCTGCTGGTTCACAGGCAGTTAAGGTATGGAGAACTAACTAGAGCCAAATCTCCAGAGACTCCTTCTGCATTAGTAATAGGAAAGAGATCAACTTCTAGAGCAGTTACTTTCATTTCTGTCCTCCAGAAAGTGTGCACCATAGTTCTCACACAACGAACAACAGACAAGAAATTTAGAATTGCAAGTTAAATCATGACTAGCTTCCAGAGGAATCAGACAAAATTTAAAAACTGTGTCTGATAAAAGACACAATTTAATAGAAATGGAAATTAAAACCCATAGTGTTTGTACTCTACCTCCTCAAACTACTCACGATTTTTACACCACTAGCTGCATTACTTCTATATATTTAAGCAAGTATCAAGACAAATATTGTATTTTGGAATTTTTGGGGTACTAAGAAATAAATAAAGCAGGAGGGATGACACAGGAGAAAATAAGCCTTCATCAACACTTGTGTGTCTAGCAGCTCCTCAGTTTGATCCATGAAAAGCAAAAGAAAGAATTAAACATAAAAGAAGGAAATTTTAGATTGCACCATCTACTCTTGGTGAGAAGAATGAAAACACTAAAAGATGACAGTGGTTTGGTGATAAATCACTATTTAAATCAGAGCGCCAAATACAAATAACTGTCTTTTTCAGGCTGAAGAAATGAGTAAGTTGTAAATATAACCTCCTAGTAATTATTTAATGTATTAATAATCACTGTCTTATTCTTGAACTAAAAGAATAGAATTTAAAAACTCACTCTGTTCATTATCATTCCGCTGATTTCAAGCACGGACATGTCTGCTTTCTTACAGTCATTGCCTTCCCACACTATAGCACTGATTTTTTCTAATCCTGGGTGGGAACTATGGAGCCAGGGCAAATGACTCTACAAAAAATAAACAGAAAGAGGTGAATACATTTGTCACATTTCATAAATAAAATGTGTGTGTATATATAAACTACACTAAAAAACAAACTGGTGAATACACATATTTTATAAATAGAACACGTATATATATATGGGTATATGTGTATCTACACACACCCAACATCAGTGACATTAAAATTCCATCTTAATGTTAATTAGCATATACATTGAGCAGATGGCATATGAAATTACACAGTTATAAAAAGCATATAAGTGGGCGCCTGGGTGGCTCAGTTGGTTAGGCAACTGCCTTCGGCTCAGGTCATGATCCTGGATCCCGGGATCAAGTCCCACATCGGGCTCCCTGCTCAGCGGGGAGTCTGCTTCTCCCTCTGACCCTCCCCCCTCTCATGCTCTCTCTCTCTATCTCATTCTCTCTCTCTCTATCTCATTCTCTCTCTCAAATAAATAAATAAAAAATCTTTAAAAAATAAATAAAAAAATAAAAAGCATATAAGTTAAGAACTTCCTGTAACATTACAGTATTAGTTAGGCAAGCTATTGTTCAAAAATCCTCTAAAATGTGTCAGCAAAAGCACTCAGCTTGTCAATCTGTCTACATAGCTACTAATATACTAATGTTCCAAGACAAATGGCTATCAATTTGTTCATATTACTGACTCTCAAGCTTATGGTCATTCAATACAAAAGCACATGAGAGGTCTATTTAACCTTTTGGAAGACCAAACGGTGACACAATCTCATCCTGAAAGAGACTCTCCCTCACACCTTCAGCCTCAGTATTTGATTTAGTTACTTTTCTGATATTTTAGTCTAGCCATTCCCCAAAGGATCGATTTAACTTTTTTTTTTTCGTTATAAATATTGCAACCGGAAGCACATGGAACTAGAAGTACTCTCCCAAGAATAAAACACCTCTCAATGTTGCAAGAATAGAAAAAGAAAAGAAAAACTGAAAGCCTTAATACAAAGGATCAGACACTTAAGTTTGGGGTTTTTTGTTTGTTTTAGATTTATAATTTAAAAAATAAAACTGCACGGCTCCTGGCTGGCTCAGTTGGTGGACTCTTGATCTCGGGGTTGTGAGTTCGAGCCTCACATTTGGGTGCAAAGATTACTTAAAAATAAAACCTTCAAAAAAATAAATAAAACTTCAAAATAGGATAGTTGGGGATTAAAGATAGCAACAAAATTAATACAACACTAATCTTTACATTGTCAGATATTGATAAAAGAAGTTACCATTAGAAGATTAGACCCCAAATGGGATGACTCTATTTACATTACAGTATTGCTAACTTATTTATATAATGTATTTCATTAAAATAACTTCTAACAATGAACAGAAGAATCTACTATAGTTATATTTATCCTCTGAAGAATAAAAATGTGATTAAAATATGGTAAAGATTTTTGGAAAACTTAAGAAATACAGTATTTTCCTGTAAGGAGAATAAAATTGTATTGATTCATTTTGATTAAAGATATAAAATAATACTTCAGTAATATGTAAGAAAACAGATATGGGAAGTTATTAACATTCTGACTTATACATTAACTTTCTTGATGTAATGCCAGTAGCCATATTATTGGCAAAGCTCTTTTACATTTAGTTTATTTGACTCTGAAGAAGTTTCCTCTGAATATTTACCTTTTTTCCAAAGATTAGTATTTTAATATACATTAACCATCACAGCATATATTTCACTACTGGAGAGCCTTAAAAACTGTAAGATACTAGTTATTAACTATCCACTTAATTCCACAAATATTCCACAAAATATTCTAGCTAGCATAGAAGTAATTTGTACCAAAACACATATCCAACTTTCCATGGAAACCTAGGTAATTACGAAATGGAACGGAACTACAAAGCCAGGAACAAGCGGGACAAGCTGAATACAGAGTATGAAGTCTGAGAGGCAAGGTTTCCACCCCTGATTTACAGGCTCCTAATCTTTTTAAACTCTCAGTCTGTTAACAGTGAATTAAAGGCTTCCCAATTACATGAAGCAAGGCATATCAAGAAGGTCCATCTAGAGACAGAAATAGGAATTCAAGAAGTTCTTCACCCTCCTTCCAGAAGTATTCATTTTGCCCAGCTACCTTTGCAGTTACTCTAACTAGCATTTGATATCATCTTCCTATTTCTAGAAAGCCCGAAGGCAGGAGAAAAAAGAGCAACTAGAAACTGGTGAATTTAAAAAGAGTTAATTGAAAAAAAAAAAAAAACCAACCCTGTATCTGTGTGTGTGAAATATATTCTGAAGTAACAGTCTTGTTGAAACATGTACTGCCTACAGTGTATGAAGAACAACATTACATGAAACATTTTTCAAAAAGGCTCAAGGAAAACAGAGCAAATAATTCCATTTTATAATTTGATCACATAGGTTCTTCTTAGTGTTTTTCAACCCAAAATTTGGAACTCTTTTAATGATTGTTCTTTATCCTCATTCAAAATCTCAACTGCTTTGCTCTGTGTTCATTCAGAACTGCCTGAAAACCTTAACACTTAAATGATAGTGTGTTTTAAGTAAATTCACCATGACAACTGCTTTACTGGAGTTTCTACCTGTGGGAGCTGTACACATTAAAATCTGGCTTTTCCTACTGAAAAATGAATTTCACTTGAACATGGCCTCATACTTCATTATATACTCAGCCATGATTAGAGGAGAGAAATTTTCTGCTGTAGAAATGTTTCAGTTACTATTGCCAAAGAAAATAAAACAAAACAGGGGCGCCTGGGTGGCTCAGTCATTAAGCGTCTGCCTTCGGTTCAGGTCATGATCCCAGGGTCCTGGGATCGAGCCCCACGTCAGGATCCCTGCTCCGCGGGAAGCCTGCTTCTCCCTCTCCCATTCGCCCTGCTTGTGTTCCCTCTCTCGTTGTGTCGCTCTCTGTCAAATAAATACAATCTTTAAAAAAAAAAAAAAAGAAAAGAAAAAACAAAACAAAACAAAACAAAACTACAAATTTGGTAACATCCTGACTAGAACACATGGATTCAAATGCTCATTGTTTCTTCATAACGAGGGATTTTTTAGTCTTTATGGTGGGTAGAAAACGGTCCTCCAAACCTAATACAGACCTCAGTCAAATAAGAAAAAAACTGGTAGCTTTTCATTAAAGGGAGCTAATTTCCATTACATGGCTACTATTAAAACTGAAAATACTGAGGTTATTTTTTAGAAGCCTGAGAATACTAAATGTGTGTAAAATCAAGTCTTTAATCCAAAAGCAAAACCAATGTAAGCCTATGATACTAAAATTAATATGCAGACTAGAACATTAAAAATCTTATCAAAAAAGGAGCAGAATGGTGATAGATTTAGGGCCAATTTATTCTGTACAGCATTCATTAAAAAAATGTTATTTCCTTTCATTCACTCGATTTTATTTAAACACCTACTATGTACCAAGCACATTCAACAATGAGCAAAAGAACACCTGGTCCCTGCTTCTATGCCTCTTTATGGTATCACTGAGAAAATAGCTCTCAGGCATTTTCTGAAACCTCAATTCCAGTTATTATGCTCAGCGACGCAGATGAATCTCCAGATGACTCATCCAACACCCTATTCTCATGGATTGTTCATTGTTTTCTTTACTTCTTAAAATCCAGGGACCTTCAGCTACTCCCATGGCCACAGCCCGGATCTTGTCAACACACTGAATTGCTCAACTTCTGAACTAAGTCTTCAACCACAACTCCTCTTACCGGGTGTCTCAAACCTTCAATTCTAAAACACTTCTGAACACATCTATCCTTCAATCTATCAGTCCTTTCTTGGTTTCATTTCCTTCTCAGTCTAACACGTCTAGATGCTTACCATATCCATTACTTCTTGGCCTCTCCTGTACCTTGAATTGCAACTATTTATTGAGCACCTACACTGTGTGACTTTGGGTGCATTATTTAATTCCAAGCCTCAATTTTTCTCATCTACAAAATAAATATATACAAAATGCATTGCATTGTCATAGGTTGTGAGAATTACATGACATAATGCATCAGGATTACTATGCACAGTGCCCGGCTGATAGTGAATGCCTTTTAAATGTTTGCTATTACTGATTACCGCAACTGTGTTCCACAGAGTATCACACAACCGTGTGGATTGGACAACCACAAACTCATGGTTTCAGATTCTAGCTGGACCCTCAACAATATGGCAGTGTGACTCTTAATGTGTTCATTGACTTGAATACATGTGCACACATACTCTCCATTTCCCACAAATGGTAACTTCGAGCCTTCACCACCATCTACAAGCCCCCCAATCCTATCATCTCACTTACTGTTAATAGACCTCCTGCATCCTCATCATCCTACTTTCTCTGTGCACTTCCTCCTCCTATCTCAGCAGAAGATGTGTTCTCCTTCCTATCGAAGGCAAAACTTCCTAATTATGCTTCCCCTCTAGAATCTTAAGAAATCTCATTCAACAACTTTTTCTCCAGTGTGTCTTCAGTCCTTCCCTCCTGATTTCCCCCTACGTACACATATGCTTAACTATCTCACATCTCAGGGCAATGGGGACCACAACATTCCCTCAATTCTATTTCCCCATCTTTTAACAATGTTTATGGCTTAATTTGTAGCCCAAAATTTTAAATTTCAGGATATTCAAATTTATCAATCCCTTCATTTTTGATGTTTGCTTGTGTTTTTTGTATCTTCTTTAAAAAATTCTTCTCTTGAGTGTGGAGCCTGCTTGGGATTCTCTTTCTCCCTGCCCCTCTGCCCCTCCAACCTGCCACTCACCCTCTCTGTCTAAAAAATAAAATCAACTGAAATAAAATAAAATAAAACATAATTTCTTCTCTTATCAAGAGTAACTAAGATTTTTCTCCTATATTTTCTTGAAAATATTTTAAAGTTTGCTTCTTCACATTTAGGAACTATTTGGAATATATTTTTGTGTAATCATTTGACCTACAACTATATACTGAAGAGTCCATCCTTTTCCCACTAGCTGTAATGCCACTTATGTCATATATTAGGGACCCACATAGACACGTACTACTTCAGGGTTTTCTATTATGTCCCATTGGTCTATTTGTTTATACACTACCTTGGTCTGCTTGGGCTGCTATAACAAAATACCATGGACTAGATGGCTAAGAAACAACAGACGTCTCTTTCTCACAGTTCTGGAGGCCGGGAAGTCCAAGATCAAGGTGCTGGCAGATTTGGTGTCTGATGAGATCCCACTTCCCGGTTCACAGACTACCCTCTTTTTGCTGTAGGCTCACATGGTGGGAGGGGCAAGCGAGCTCTCTGGGGTCTCTTTCCTTGGGCACTAAACCTATTCATGGGCGCTCCATCCTTATGACCTAATCATCCCCCAAAGGCCCCATCTCCAAATACCATCACCTTGGGCATTAGGTTTCACCATATGAACTGATGGTGGGAGGGGGTAGGCACAAACATTCAGGCCATAGCATACAACTATAATACCATACTATCTTTATTAATTACTATACTTTTAAAGTAAAATTTTATATCCAGTAGGGAAAGTCTCCCTGTTTTTCTCCAAAATTGTTTTAGTTATGCTCAACATTTTGCTCTTTACTGTGGACTTTAAATCAGTCTAAGTTCAACCAGACAGACAAACATAACTGGTAGGATTTTGATAGAAAAAGCAGTGATAATGGGTATCTCTGACATGTTTCTGCATTTAACAGAAATACTCCTAAAATTTCATTATTAAATATGATAGGTTTTTAGAAGGTTCTTTGGTAGCTACCCTTTAGCAGATTAAGTAAGCTCCCCTCTAACTTTAATTTTCTAAGAGCATAGTTGATGGTTTAATTATTAGGATTTGATGAGAAATTACGTAAGAGAAAGAAGAGGAAGAGTGAGGATTTTAAATGACCACAGGTTTCCGGACTGGTGAGTGGATAGATGGAGATGTCATTCACTAAGATTTTGAGAGCCATAAGAAAAACAGATTTATGAGGGAAGATGGGGTGTTTGGTTAAATTTGAGATACTGGTGGGAGATTCAAAAAAAGATACGGCATAGACATGTGCTGTGCAATATGGCACCCTACTCACACATTGCCACTAAGCACTTGAAAAGTGGCTAGTCCAAATGAGATGTGCTATAAAGGTTCACAACAGATTTTGAAGATGTAGTATAAAAAAAGTAAAATATTTCATTAGTATTTTTCACACTGGTTATTTGGTGAAGTGACAATATTTTGAACATATGGGGTTAAGTAAAATATATTAAAATTAATTTCACCTTTTTAAACATTTTAAATGAGGCTACCAGAAAACTTAAAATTACATAGGTGACTCTCATTAGACTTCTGTTGGAGAGCATTGCTAAAGCTCTTGGGAGATATAAATCTGATATTCATGAGATACAGATTTGTGAATTATAATCTTATAAGTGGAGTTAAGGCCACGGGTGCTGATCCATGAAGTATGCTGAGTGAGAAAAGGACTAATGCATCTAAAACACAATTTGACTTATAAAACTCCATTTACCAACAACTCTCAGGAACATACGTTTGCAAGGTGACAGACAAAACCATAATATAAATACTGAAATTCTATGTTCCAATGAAGCCAGACCACAGCTCACATAAAAAGAAAAAAAAAAAAAAAACCCACAGGAATTCTACTTTAATTGAATGTAAGCTTTTTCTTCACCTCAGTAAAATTTGTACATACATTCAAAAAAGCTGGACTGAGAGCCCCAAATAACCCAATGCTGTAAACCAACCTGATGAAAAGGGTCGTCTCTATATTCTTTTTTCACACTTGGATTAATTTGAGGATTTTCCATATCTGTCTCACTGGTACAAGATGACCGGCATTCTGCACAGTGTAACAAGTCTTCCCATAATACATCTTCTGTTTCCGATTCTGGCCTTGTACTCTCAGAATCCTGTCTGGAACTTGAACAGCGAGAGCTGCAACTAGTACCCGATTTAGGGGCATCCTGAAATCAAGATATTCTTTGACATTAATACAATTTATGTACCCTTTCCAACTCAAAGGGTTCTATCAGAACCATACATTGCTACTTTTTGCTACAACAACAAATACACCGTCAAATGACAGTGGGACTGAGAGCAAAACATTAAAAATATGTTAGTTTTTAAGGAATAACAAAATTTCCTCATATCAAAATTTATTTGATTTCACATCTCAGCTCAAGTGTTGTTTTGCATGCAAAGGTTGTGCCTGTTTCCTCCTAAATTTTTATACAAAGTTCAAAATTCAGGAAGGCAGAGACTAGCCTAAGTTCGTATGGCTATTATTTTATCAGTATATATATTGGTATTATATTATCAGTGAATATTAACCAACTTTAACTGATGTGTTTAATGGAGTTATTTTCTTACTCTAGTCTTTTTTTTTAGCAAGAGTAGATCTCATATATTTACTGTTTTTGTTTTTCAAACGTAAGTTCAATAAATTGATGTAAAATTAATAAATAATCTATACCAGGAAGGTAATTGCCAACTCATATTTTTTTTTGATAGCTATTATTTTTTATTTATTTATTTTTTTTAATTTTTTTTATTCTTATGTTAATCCCCATGCCAACTCATATTTTTGAGATAATCTATGGTATAAAAGTGAAAAACTAAAAGGCACAAGTTAAATAATTTTTAATCAATTTACTTTTTTCCTAGGAGTTGTTATTGTACAAAATAAATACTTTGAGTAAAAGTTTGATTTAATAATTCAAAATAACTTTTACTGAATAAAGAATGGTAATAGCCATCCTTACAGCCAAGTATGCTGAAATTTTCAGATTTGTTTTTAGTTATCCTCTGTCACTAAGATTGTCAATTTTGCCTTTCAAATGTTTTAGATGTATCCCTTTCTTCTTCTCAGGATATCATCAGAGTTCAGACTTCATCATCCACACCTTGTTTGCTATAAAGAGCCTCCTAATTGACCACTATCTGAAAGGCCTTTCCTATTTTCCAGATGAATCTTCCTAAAGGGAGCTTTTTTTTCACTCCTCTGACCAAAGTCCTTCCGTGACTTCCACTGCTCTCCTGGATAAAGTTCAGATTCCTTCACCAGCAAGCTTGTCTTCAAATGTGCTACTTTTGGGCTCTGTTCTCCACTCGTCCCTACCATAACCCTCTCCTCCAGTGACAGTGGGCTCCTCCCTAGCCCCTAAACACAGCTTGTTCTTTGTCCCTCTAGACTCTGATTATGTGTCTACCTTGTATCCTACTCTCCTTTACAGCCTACTCAACCAAGTGTCAGGAAAACACCATTTCTATCCCTTTCTAGCTGGCTTACCTTGTCTCTGACCCTTAGTTTAGTCTTCTGGCAATGGGGGATAAAACTATCTATCTTAAAGAGACACTGAAAATTAAATGAGCACTGTAGCTTTTAATACAAACCAGGTACAAAGCAGAGGCTCCACAAATGTTAGTTTGGAAGCCTTCTATTTAGAGTGATCCCTTTGTTCCTAAAGGGAGGTTATTATTATTTATTTCCATGATGATACATTTTACATTGGTATTCAGCATCTATAATATTGTCTGTGTTATTAAATGTTCATGTATTTAATATTCTCAAGTAAGTCGTAACTCTCAAATGCACTGTAAGTCAACAGAAGACAAAAACCAATTATTTTTTGCCACTCTTACCATATGTAACAAAATATCTTGAATGAATGAGACAGGTGATTGATAATTTATTGATCTTAGAATGGGGCACCATGAATATAATATTTAGTGTGTTGATTAGGGATTTATTTATGGGAGGAGAATTATCTGTTTGAAGGAGAAGTAAAAATGTTTTGAAAGAGTTGAGCAAGAAAGTAAGTAGAGAAATAAAAAGAAAAAAAATTCAGAAAGAAAAAAGGTAAGAATCAGTCTGCTTTGTTTTATAAAAAACACTCCAAAAATGTTTGATTCACTAACGTCAACCAGAATACTTGAAGCATACACAGTTTTTATCACAACTGTTTTCATTAGGTAGTAAGGCACAGAAAGAATTAAGTAACCAGTAATTGATAATTTAAAATTTTTGAAAAAGCTAGCTTATTACCTATGACTAATTTCTGATGCAGACTTGCTAATCAGATGCAGAAATGAGTAACAAGATTAAAGACCTGATAATTATTTAACTGAAACTAATGGATGATTTCAGGGATAGGAAGCATCTTTAATTCTTTGTAAAAGTATTTTGCCAAATACTGATTAAAAAGTGGGCCACTTTACAAATGTAAAATCTAAAAATTATGACCTATAACCACTTATATGTCAAACAGAATTTTACCTGCCACATTTAGGTTATTAATGGCCACTTTGAATTTCACTAAAAATTGCTGAAAAAAGGCTAAAAATTGGGAATTTTTGAACTAAAGAATATAGCTAACAGCTCATTTAATTTGGTTTGGTCTGCTTATTTTAAATCTTTAGACAGATAGCTAAAACTGAGCATATAATCAAATTAAGGGGAGAAAAATTATTTATTTGAAGGAATTAAGAATTTACAGCATAAATGCTTTGTGCCAGGCAATTGTGCATAATCTTATTTAATACTAACAATCTGAGGAAGCTAGTCTCCTCTCTCCACCGTACAGATGCAGAAACTGAGACTCAGAGAAGTTAAACAATTTTTCCAAAGTCACTTAAATGTTCTGAGTCTAAGCCCATGGTTTCTTCATTATGCTTCCCATCAAATGCTACCTTCATTAGATGAAAAGCTAATTTTCAATAGGGAATAAAAATTGAAAGATGCTTGTAGAGTTAAACAAAGCAGGAGAAAGTAGGAAACAGGGCAAATGCTTAAAGGAAGTTATCAATTCCACAGGACACCTCCTATTCCAGATAATCAAGTAACTCCACCACCATCTTCCCAACAGGAGACTACGAGAAGACAACCAGATATACACAGCAGATAGCAGAAAAAGGCAAGAAACTGGGGCAGGGGTGGGGGTGGAAGGAAGGGGAGTTAAGTGAAAGTCTACACACTAAATGACAAGATCGCCACCTCATCCCCAATCCCCTGGATGCCAAACACTATGGCAGCCTAGTATAATATCTACTACTCCCACACCACCAGAAGATTGGATGATTCTCCCTGAAAAACTAAAAACCCCTAAAAAGTATATCTATAGATATTGACATATGGGAGGCTTATAACAAGTGGCTGTGTCCCTAACCAGTCATTTTATAGGAAGACCATGAGTTCTACCCAGGCACAAAGTGCTTTCCAAAATGCTTTCTTTGTGTCTCACTCTTAAAGAAAAAATATCACCAGTAATTTGAAGAGAACAGAATAATACATACATAAAGATGTCAAACAACAGTACAACACTACCCATATCCTGTCTCAATTTTACTTCTTCAAAGGAGTTTTTGTTTTGCTTTTTAAAACTACCCTGTGAGGCTGGCTTGATTTGGGAGAGTCAAAATTTTCTTGAACTGAAATGCACCTTTTAAGATATTTTCTAGTCTAAAGCTTCCTACTTTGCAGATAAAGAATTTGAAGTCCAGGTTTTAATTGTAGGTAATTTTTACTTCATTAAAAAAAGATTTAAAACAATCAATGCTAACTAGCTAGTTATCAGTGTTACTTAGCTTGAAACCCAGAAGATTTTAGGCAACATATTTATTTAAAAGTTAAGATCAGTAGAATATTATTCTGCCTTTCAAGAACCTCAAGAGTTCAAAATATAGCTGCAAACCAAGGAGAGCAAAGATTATGGGGTGAGAATACTACCTCTAAAAGAATTTATCTATTGGAGACTAAAGACCTCCTTCTATAGAAGGCCCTGAATCCCTTCCAGTACGAACTGACTTCTGAGTGAGAAATTCACAAGACTGAATTTCACAAGGATAAGGGGACAGTATATCAGATGACCTGGGTGAAGGCAATGAGCAGACACAGTGGCGTTAGTGTGTGTCTAACGGAAGCCACTGAGAGAAGAAACACAGCCAGAGTCACCACTAAGATTAAATAGAGATACAACCACAGAGAAGATTGTATGAAGAACAAGTAACTCTTCTAAGCTTAAAACAATCAAGGTATTCACACTCCAGAACAGCATAATATCTTATTTTTCAAAAGTATAGCCCTAAATCATCAAGAAAAAAATTCTAATATACTCTCGAAGGAGGAGAAGGCAATGTTTATCAAAAAAGTGTCATAAGTGCCATTTGCCTTGAAGTGAGATAATGAAATGTTCTGTCCTTACAATAAAAATTAAAAATACAATTGAAATTCTTTTTCTATTTAAATAGTTTCAAGGGATGTGATGACTTCCAAGAGATGTGATAAAGTTGGAAAAGGGTTTAGGGAAAAACAAATATTAATAAAGAAAGAATCAAAGAAGAAAAAAGAATTGAATTTTATAATATGGGCAACTTAATAACTAGTGATAGTAACATGAAGAAAGTCACTTAGAATGATAACTGCTATGATCCAGAAGCTATAAAGCCTTTCAAACTGCGAAAAAGACTGAACACAGGAGTTCACAAAGTGTCTCTCTAGGGTGGTTGTCTTTAGAAGTAAACAACAAACTGAATGGATGAGTCTTCAGAGATAATGCACAAAATGAGTACAAATGTATAGCTCTCTATCATGTGTGCAGGACAGAAATCTAAAACTGCTACCCTATAAATCCAGACAATATAACAAGATAATTGATACTGATCGGAAATATTTATTTCAATAATTATATTCAATTGTTGAAAGAAATTGTAAATTAGTAACACATAAAATAGGTACGTATACATATACGTAAGGACAAAGTATATACCTCATTAGGGTAATGTTTCTTATAATGGTGTGACTTTCTGTTCCGAAGAATGCTCTCAGAAGTCCTGTCCACGTGACGGCGTAATGGGTATCCTGTTTCAGGACCTTCCTCACTGGAGACTTCATCAGAGACATTTGCTATTGTCCTTTGAGTATCCTAGCGGGGGAGTACACAAATAGAATTACTGGTAATTTATGACTGAATTTGTAGCTTTAAAACTGTAAAATTTTAAATTATATGTACACACATGTGCGTACACCCTCAAATAATCTTCAAAAACCTCAAAGTGATTGATTAGTATTACCTGATCTTCTTTAAAAACGTCTTAGTGACTCTTCTGTCATTTCAACTTTAAGAGTAATTCAACAGCCATTTGTCAAATATTGTCCTATAACATTTCTGTTCATGAAAGGATTTGAAGTAGCTTAGAAAATTAAGAATATAAAATAGGATAAAGGTAGAACAGAGACCATTTAAAAGAAGCTGAGAAAACGGAGCTGAACTAATTATACTATTTCTACAAACCCCAAATGCCATCAATTTTAAGACCATTACTGATTTAATAATGACATGAGGCAGGAGGAAGTAAATAGTAGTTGTATGCGTGTACGTATCAGACAGACAACATTATGTACGTATCAATTTGTAAGAGACATCCAGATTTTGGAAATTCTGAAATTGAGAGTCCCCAGAGCTTAAGTTTTATTGATATTTTCATGTTCCTCTCATATAACTTTAGTAGGTAATAAATAGCTGAAAATGTGTTTGAAAGCTGTATGACTGAAAACTTATCTGTTGAGTGATGATAGTGATGTGAGGCTCACATTATCAGAGAGCTAAATGCTTCAAAACTCCAAAATCAGAATAAGGGATTCTATTTCACTGAAGCCCCATGCTATTGATTGTATAGCTACTGGTACTGAAAACACATGTATTGTCAAGTAGTTAACACATACTTCACTCAAAATTGAAGAATCAACACAAATGTTCATGCTCCCATTTCTATATGTAACGAAGCAACATCTTTTAATTTGGCCATTTTTTTTAACTGTAAGTTTTCTAAAGAAAAAATTATTTAACCAAAAAAATTCAGCAAAACAAAGACAGAGATGATATTACATTAGGCTTTGTTATAATAAATGCAAGATTTCATTATTATTTTGGAAAAGTAAACAAATAATTGTTATTCTTAACAAATATCCTCAATAAGAATTTTTTTCAAATTAAAAACAAATGTGTTGACACCAAAGGTAATGAAGGTAGAAAAAAACAAGGTAATATTTTCTTTTGGGGAACATGAATGGAAAGCCAGATTCCTAGTTCAGTTTCTAAAATAATTTAGATGTTCTATTTAAACAAATTCACGCACACACACACACACACACACATAGAAATGAGGAAAGAGAAGACAGGGTTTAACAAACATCAACTATAAATTATGAAGTGCCTTAACATTTTGGAAAAATTGGAGCCATCAATCAATTCAGAAGGTGCCAAGTTAGAGTAGCAATCAAGTTTATTCATGTAACTTTATTTGATTTTCAACTTTATCAGTGTGATTTATAACAGTTCACAGAATAAATTTTGGAGAAAATACAGAGTTCAAAGGTGATTCCGATGTCTAAGTCACTTTTCATTCTCTGTTGTAAAATCACACAAGCAAACTATTTTGGAAATCACACTTACTTTGCTGGGAATGTTCCTCAGTGTTCCTGGGTGCCAGGCTGCCTCTTCTGGTCGAACAGTTTCACACTGAGGTTCATGGCTTTGAATTCCCTCTTCACTGCTTTTAACAGTCTTTTTCCCTTCAAGGGATACATAGCCATTGTCAGTCTCCGTTGATTTATCAATTGAATTCTTTGCTTTCTTTGATCTAAAAAGAAAAAATTGCAGAAGCATGTTATGTGGGCTTAGCTTATTTTGGATGAGTTACTGATTGAAATTATGATCTGTTAATAATTGAATCTGGTAGTTATTTTTCAGAATGGCTTCCTTATTTTTATAATAAGTAACTTAGAAATATAATACCTATCATATAAAATAAATCAATAGTTGTAAATCAATGCCCTCATTCAGCTTACTTGATAGGTTCTGAGGTCTTAACAAATAGCAACTCTAAGAGACATGCCCTAACTTAACAAACAACTCTTGGTCAAAATCACTTGGTCTTTGCACAAAATCTATGATCAAAATTTTGCCAATTTTATTATGGTTAATAATATACTGTAAAGTTTTATTTAAAAACTGTTTCTATAATTATTAATTTGCAGTTAGTGGTTTAACTTGGTTTTAACACTTTCACTTACCCAAATACTACTAGTATATATACATAAGTATCTCTGATAAATTCATTTTACTGTTCAAAGGAGCCATAGGACCTATTGTAACATAAAAATATATGAAGAAAAGGAAAACCTTATAATACAAGTTTCTAAATAATGGAAGAAGTAGAAATGAAGAAAACCAAAAAAATAAAGAAGTAACTTCTCTCACCCACTGAAATACTCTGGAAAAAATATTACCATCACGTACCCATTAATTACCTAGAAGGCTACCACTGATGTTCTTCATCTATAGGAATTTAATTTTTTCAATATATAAAATACAACATGGAAAGTAATAAACAAGACATTTTGATTAATAGGCCAAAGCTTGAGGAGTCTTCTTCAGAGACTACAGTGGGTGGAAGAATAGCTACAAAGAAATGGTTAGTAGAAATACAGTGTAAGTCCCAAACAAAATTAAAATGTGCTCAATGCAGATTAAGTTTATCATGAAATTTATTAAAAAGCAACTGCATTTAATTTTACTTAAATAAGTCCCCTTGAATTTTCTGCAGAGTATCCATTTTGCAAGAAAAAAACATTAGTATATCGCCTTCATACAGGTCAAAAAACAAAAGTTTTTTAAAAATGCACAAAAGAGGGGCACCTCAGTGGCTCTCAATTGGTTAAGCGTCTGACTTAGGCTCAGGTCGTGATCTCAGTGTCCTGGGATCCAGCCCCTCGTCAGGGCATCAGGGCTCCCTGCTCAGCGGGGAGTCTGCTTCTCTCTCTCTCTGCCCCTACCCCCACTCATGCTTGTCAGTGCTCTCACTCTCTCAAATAAATAATCTTAAAAAATGCACAAAAGTGGGGCACCTGGGTGGCTCAGTCGGCTGGGTGTCTGCCTTTGGCTCAGGACATGATTTCAGGGTCCTGGGATCGAGTCCCACATAGTGGCTCCCTGCTCAGCGGGGACCCTGCTTCTTCCTCTCCTCCCCGCTCGTGCTCTCTGTCACTATCTCTGTCTCTCTCAAATAAATAAATAAAATTTAAAAAAAAGAATGCACAAAAGAATTATCTTTAACACTGGAGTTACTCAGTCCTACCGGAATCTTTTGGAACTGTATAGGACCTTAGAACTCACCTATTCTAAATGCTCATTTTGCAAACAATGGATCAGGAAATATAAAGAGGTCTAAGTAACTTACGTCAAGTCACACAACCAGTCAGAGGCAAAGCTAGCACTAGAATATAGACCTTCTGACTATGAGGGTAATTATATTCTCCACACTATCTCCAACTGCCCACTCTTGGGGAAATTGCCTGATAGGATTTCTTAACACACTCAGCAAAGCCTAGAAAGCTTTTGTTTCATACAAAAACAAAAGCTTCTCCTTTCTGACCTTCTCCTGCAAGGTTACTAAAGGGGACAGACAGACAGACCCCCACTTCCCACCTGCTTCACAGAGCTCTGATGCTTTCTAGTCGTTCAGAACACATCCCAACAGAATTGCAAGGCTCAGGAGCCCCATCTTCTGACCCTTTTCTTTCTATATGATCCTGAGAGACATGGCGAGACCAAGGGAAAGAGCCACAGAACAAAGATCACTTAAGAATGGAAGGAGGGGGCGCCTGGGTGGCTCAGCTGGTTAAGCGACTGCCTTCGGCTCAGGTCGTGATCCTGGAGTCTCGGGATCGAGCCCCGCATCGGGCTCCCTGCTCAGCAGGGAGTCTGCTTCTCCCTCTGCCCTCTTCCCTCTCGTGCTCTCTGTCTCTCATTCTCTCTCTCTCAGATAGATAAATAAAATCTTAAAAAAAAAAAAAAGAATGGAAGGAGGAAAATGGATTAAAGTAGAGAGGAAGGACAAAAATAGAAAATAAATGGTGCAGAGAAAACTTGTGACCTTCTCAGCCTCAGGAAGAAAGTGATAAAAACACCAGTTATTAATTATCCCCATCACCTCTCCCTTGAACATTGTGCAACATGTAGATGTAGAAAAAGACCTGGGGGAGGTAAAGTTCCTGATATGCCAAAAATGTGAGAAACTCAAAAGACAGAGAAGGCGTGTGCTGGAAAGGTATCTGTGAAGTTTCCTGGAAATTACACTGGGCTGGAAAAACGGGGGGAAAAGGAGGTGGATGAGGTGAAAGAAGACTAGAGAGTTGGTAGAACCATTAATCAGACAGGATAGGCAAGGGGCGAAATAGATTTTGGAAGAAGGATAGAAATGCTGGACCTTAAGGGCCTAGGAACACCCTTAGAAAGATCACTAGGCAGTTGAAAACATTGCCTGGAGGCAGGTAGTCAGTGTAGAAAAAGTGGCTGAAAACTTGCAGAGCGAACCAGAACCCTAGTGGGCAAAAAGATAAGGGCCTAGTAAAAAGGGCTTTGAATCAGTAAGAAGTGCTGCTTCAAGGGATTTTTCTAAGGGGAAGGTACTCCTTCCTCACCAGGACAGGGTAAAGACTGTTAAGCACTAATAGTACCCACTGCACACCACTTTCAGCTATCTCTCTTCTCTCTCATGTCTGCCTACTTCCAGTCTCCCCTGGGTTGTTTCTTTACCCACTATCTCCTCAAAGTACACAGGACACTCTCAGGAGACATGAACAAGAAGTCAGCAGCTTGCTGACATTTCTCAGGAACTAAATGCAGGTTAAGTTGCAAACCGAGCTGAAAGGACAAAGAAAATACTAAATATACGTACCACCCTCAGAGTTTACAGTGTGGCTCAAAATACAAATTGAGGCCGCTTGGCGGTGGCTGGTAGTAACAGCTCTTGCATGAGAACTGCGGCCACCACACAGCAGGGGCAGCCCAAACGCAGGCAAGAATGGCGCCCCATTCGAAGACAAGTTTAGGCAAGGTGTCAGGCGCAGCCCAGTTGGGTTGGGAAGGCGCTACATCCAGGTATTAACTCAATCAGTAAGTGTACTGAGGACAGTGGGAACCAGGTTTTTCAGTGATGGAGAAGGAAGACATAAAGACAAGATCAAATGAACTTTGAGGGGCTGTATTTGAACTGGAGCTACCACTGCAAATCCATGGCTTATAAAACATCTAAATACAGAGATAAATACAAATGTAGAGGGATAAGCACACACATAGACACAGACACACACACAACTTTCCAGCTCTACCCCGGAGAAGGTCTGGGGGTAGTAACACCACAACAGCAGTAAGCACTTCTAGCACTCAGATCTTGCTCTCTATATACCACCCTCCTCGAAGAAATGGCTGACTCCAAGGCTGAGGCAGAGGAAGGACAAGCTGAACCTAAAAAACACTGTTGCCCTAGAAAGGAAAGTGATCAAAGAATGAAAGGGACCTATCAAAAAAGACAAACTGCTCAAAGGGGTTCCACTGGCCAATTTAGGCCATTCTGATCATCAAAATGAATAATGACATTAATAAATTGAAAAAAATAGAAATCCGTGAGTAAATAAATAGGGGAAAGCTTAGCCTTAAAGCAAAATGCCAACTAATAAATGCAGAAGGAATGATGGATTTAGAAAAATCACCATTTGGCAACCATCACAGCAATAATTCACGTAATAATCATCAGTGCCTGTTAAAACTAGAAGGTGAAGGTGGGATAAGAAATGGGTTATTTTTATAATCTTAGTGTGTCTCCACATAGGACATTTGTTGATTATAAAGGGAAAATAAATTTACAATGGAGAAATCTGACAGATATTAATCAAGTGATTAATGTAAATATCATCAGTATGGGGACAAATTTATGTTGTTTGCCACTTGACAGGATGCAATAAGAAGAGCTACATATCACTTCTACCATATTCCTGCCAAAAATGCATAACTGGTTTTAATAAAGAAACATCACACTACTCAGTATTATGCTGCTAATTGTTAAACAACTAGCTCTCCAGAGGTAAAAAGTCCTTATTTGTAGTGCTTCCTGATTTCCATGGTGTAAATAATCCCACCATGGCCAACTTAAAGTGCCAACTGATAATGCTGACCTGGGAGTTGGGAAGAGACACACATATTCCACATTCACAAGTCACTTGGAGTCTGATCCCCACCAGGGACACAAACCAAAATTAAGGGACTTTGTGCAAAGTGACTGCCTTGTAGTCTTCAAAAATGTGAAAACCACGAAACTTGAGGAAAGGCTGATGTCTGCTCCAGAATGAAGGAGACTAGAGAGACATGACTGCTGTGGGCAGCACATGATCCCGGATTAGAGCTTCTGCCAGAAGGCATAAGGCTGTTAATAGGCTGTTAATAGGGACAATCAGCAGAATTTAAATGGGATCTCTGAGTGAAAGATATATGGGAGTTCTTTGCATTGATCTCTCAACTTTTCTAAAAGTTTGAAATTGTTTCAAAATAAAATCATATCTTTTCCAAAGTATAAGCTGATTTGTACCCTCATTAGGACATTTTGGATGTGAGCATAGGAAAAATGCTGAAAGGAGAAAGAGTTGGGAGAGCTAACTTCAGCTGAAAACCTCTGACTGCCCCAGGTGACGTTTAATTCTACCCCCGACTGCTGCTTCGCTCATACTGCCTTTAACAGCTGAAACTAAGAACCTCACAGAATAATATTAATTTCTCAAAAGGAACACAGGTTACCAAGACTCAGATGTTTAATTACCCCCATTCCCTTGTTTTAGGGCATAAAGATACTAGGGAAAGGCAGTGGGACTGAGAAATTTACTTAAAATACTAATATTGTAAAATTCTACTTAAGACTATTTTTTAAAGGGAAGCTACTTCATTTAAATCAACTTTAAAATATGTCCAAAAATAAATTAAAGCAAGGTGAAGAGCATTTTGGTTTTAAAATAAGCATATATATATATATATATATATATATATAAATCATCATTCTCTACCCAAAATAAAAAACAGGGTAAAGGGGTGCCTGGGTGGCTCAGTCGGTTGGACGTTCGACTCTTGATTTTAGCTAAAATTCAGGTCTTGATCTCAACGTCATGAGTTTAAGCCCCATACTGGGCTCCTTAAAAAAATAGATGAAATAAAATAAAATAGAACAGAGTAGAAAAAAGCTGGTATCAGGGATTAAAAGTACTGCAGTACAGAAAGAAATGGTACTTTTTACTATTATCCACAAAAAATCTACCTTTTGACGGCTACACTGAATGCATGTAATATATCCACTTAGTAAAACCAGAGTTAACAATTTTTGCTTAGATCAACCCAAACACCATGAGTCATAGTCATGTAGGCAGTGAGGTTAGTACTGCCTTGAAAACAGGAGACATAAGTCTATAGTGATCTTACTTACTCTGTGATAGAAACACTGGATTTTGAACGAAAAGCATTTGCAAAGAAACAATGTGCAATTCCCCTGCCATGGTTAAAGTGTGCCATGTTTTATAACTTCAGAGCTAATTCTGTAACTACCCTACTGCATTAATCTTTGAATGGTATGGCCTGTGTAGAATTTTCTTTAAAGTGTTATGCTTGACATTCAAGAAGGATAGCTCTACGTTGCAAATACTCTTGGGAGGAAATGACTTTTAGAAACGTAAGTAGTATAATTAGCGTAGTTCCTTTGTGAGATGAATGATGCTTTTGGTCTTGTCTGAAAAAATGCAAATAAATGTACAACCTACACCATAAATCAGTCATAAAACTGGATGTGTTTTTCAACATTAAAAACTTTAACCAGAGAGTTAACACAACTTTTAAAGAACTTACTAGCTTATGAAATCTCAAATCTACTGTATCAAACATGAAAAACCAGTGTGCTTCTATTTGAAAAATCTTGTCAGGTAATCAAGAACACTCATGGTACTCTGTACTGCCACGGGGAAAAAAGCTGGAAGTATTTATTGGTGCTCTAGAACTCAGAGGTATATAAATAGATCCAACTGAAGATCATCCTTCCAGTACTAAAGGACATTAGAGAATAGCTATGGGGAAAGTTAACTGTAGCAAATAGCTCTTGTTCTAGAACATGGTATGAAATTTCTAGTCCTGCTCTCATTTCTACAAGGTTAGGAATCCAGAGGGAGGGGAGGCTAGAGTAACAGACTGCATAAAATCTTATAAATGCATTTATAAGAAAATGACACAAACGCCTACATATTATCATCACTGCTGTGTGCAGCTATGCATACATCTTGATGACATGCTAACATAGCCCTTCAAAGACTTTTGGGTCCCTATGTTTCCCTAGGTATCTTCTACAACACCTGAGTTTGAGAGCTGTGTACCAAATTATGCATTATGTACCAGGTTTGTCTATGGTACCTGTAATTTTTCTAGAACTAGTCCAATTCTAAAATAGAGTGGCTATAGCAAAGTTAATGAGTTATCTAGTTATGGCCTAAGATACATATTTTTAAAAATCTGGGATATACTAACATTTACATGGTCTTCATCCTTGTCTGTGGGAGACACACTTCACCCAGTTTACAGCTTAAATGACTGAACTATTTAAACTGCAGGCACTAAAAACCAAATTTTTAATCCTTGTACCAAAAATTTATGGTGGGGCTACCTACATATCCACTCTTACTTACATTGTACACTATACTCCATTATGTGAAGAAAATCAATTTATTAAATCTTTAACATCCATTTAAGTGTTAAAAACATTCAATATGGAGGTTAAATGGGACAGCAATCTTTAAGGTAGGTCAGTCAGAGGGCACCTGGGTGGCGCAGTCGGTTAAGCGTCCGATTCTTGGTTTTGGCTCAGGTTGTGATCCCATGGTCATGATCTCAGGGTTGTGGGATTGAGCCCTGCATCCGGTTCTGCGCTCAGCACGGAGTCTGCTTGAGTGAGACTCTCTCCCTCTGCCCTCCACTCCCCCCACCTCTAAAATAAATAAATCTTTTAAAAACAAACAAACAAACAAACAAAACCCCAAAATACCCTCTAGGCTTAAAAAAAAGAGTAGGTCCATCAGGCATGTGAGTTAACATGTGACCACGTTTTACTCTGGCATCTGCATCTAATCCACCAAGTCAATTTATATTGACTGTTTTTCAGTGATACTGTGATGGTGAAATTAATCTTAAAGAACATGTAAAAAAACTTAGTATCTGAATTCTGAAAGGTATTATGCTGAAGAGATATACTATCTAGATGTAATTCTTCCTACTCAATCTTTTTAGTAGAGATTATAATTATGCTAATTTAAGACTATAATTCTTTGAAATTAAAGTACTAAATACTTAGGAAATATGGTTGATTTCTACATCTTTTTAAATTGATACTTTCTTTGGCTTTGTTTTCTCAGTTTCATAGAGTTCTTTTACAATAATTCTTATTTTTTTTCAAGTGAGAAATATTATGTCTTGTTTAAAAAAATAGTTTTATCCTGGGAATGAAATGTACTTAGAAATGATAAATAGGGCCCTTCCAACTTATAAACACAGCATGTAAAAATAGTAGTTTTCGTCCTAACATCTAGAAAACCAAAAGACACTATACACAAAGCTTAGACATTTGTGTGGTTATACATTTATTTTCCCATCGGTTATGTTAATTCAGATACTTTAATGGAAGTACCCAGCTTTTCAATTTATTATCACCAGAAACAATTTTAAGTCTCAGTTGATCTTTCAGTCTCAGGCCTTTCTGGCTTATCAAAACTTGAAAGAACAAGACATCATCAAGATTTCAGAACTCAGTTTAGAACTTCCAAAATTAACATTTTTCTTAAGATCTTTTTATACCTAATATTTAAAACATTCTCATTCATATGCTAGCAAACCAGTTCCAAATGAGACAGCTGAAAATAGTGCATCTTTAAAAACATTTAGATTATGAAGTTGTCATTTTAAAGAGAATAAATCCAAAGGGATTTAGCCATTCTATTATCAATGACTGGTAGTCAAGATCATCCTACAGCCAGCCCAACAGAAGAAAATTGAAGTCTGAATCTCATTTGACTAGAGAAACATAACAGAATTCCAAAGGCACTAAAACCTGATCTAGGGGCATTCTGAATGCTATGTAACAGAAGATTACTTTTGGTCAACCATAACAACTAAAGGATTCCCCCATAGCAAAACATATCCACTGTGCCATTTATTTTATAAACTGCTCATCAGAAAGTCTTGAGAAATGCGCTTAAGAAACTGACTTTGCAGAGATAAAATTATCAGTTCCTACTGTCAGAAAGGAGAGCTATTTATTAAAAAGAAAAAAAAAAAAAAAGACTAACAAAGAGAGACAGAATGCAATTCGAATTCAAAACCAAACCAAACCAAACCTAAATCTTTTCTGGATGAAGAAGAGGTGGTTGGAATAGTCAGGGGATCCAACTCAATGCCATAGTTACTTCAAACTATTAGGCTTTTGTACAATTTCCCTCAAAATTACAAGCAATGAAAATATCCCAGGATACAACTGCTTAATTTTATAATGCAGTTATAAAGTTATAAAATGATAAACTTTATCATAAGAGCACAATCACAAGGGGATGAAATAATTATATTAGTAGAGGAGTTAACAAAAGTGATCAAAAATAGTTATGTGCAGTATCCCTTTTCTTGATTTATTAACTTAGCCACTTTTATCATTATACTCAGTAGTTTGACCATAGCGTTTTAACTTTTTTCAAATTTATTACATGTCTAGGTAAACTAGTAATATAACTCTGAAATGTTGTGAATTAACTATTCAAAATAAAAACACAAGATTGAGTTAGGTTTATTTTTGCAGTTTGCTATAATTATATTTTCATACTTGGTAAATCTTTACTGTGATACAAACTATACAAAAAGCCCAATTTGACCAAAGTGCTGATAAAAATAATCAATTTAATAGAAGTAAAAGAGTACTTGTGAAATCACAAAATAAACCAAAATCAAGAAATCCCAACTAGATATACTTTGATGGTATCTACTTATGCTCACAGAGGTATATTTTTACACATATCCCAAAGTAAACTTTATGGTCTCTATTTTTCCATTTTCTAGATAGCATTATTATTTATCAAAACAAAATCCATAATGGGACTGTCATAGTTAAAGTCATTAATATTCATTACCTGAGACTGAAGTGCCAGAAAAGGGATAGTGCATCTCTATTCCATATAAAGCCTTGAATAAATACAAACCCTGATAAAAAGAAAGCGGCATGCCAGAGATCTCTGAAGACAGCACCAACGCTGTAAGAGGTGCTTGTCCCGTGGCTCTGAGCTGCTCCCTCCTGTGTGTTATCTGTGGTACTAGAACCATCTCCTTCCCTATGGACTTCCAAATGGGCTGCTTTTCTTAATTTCCTTCATCAGAAGAGACGAAGAGCAGAAGGTAGCTTTAAAATGTTAACAACCACTTTCTTGGTAGCACATTCAAAATTCTGATCAAACATAAAAACAGGAACTTCAATACACAATAAAATTCAGATTAACTGGAGAAAAGTTAAGGTACACATTGAAGAACAACTTCTATAAATGTTAGGTTATTGTTCCTTGCTCACACTGACAGGTCAGAGGACATTAGGCTGTAATGGTATTATTGGACAGATTTTTACAAAGCATTTCTTCCCTATTTGAATGCCACTTATCTGCAGAAGAAAGAAGAAAATTTAGATCAGAGAGAATTAGAATCTAACCGATCAACAATGCTATTTATCTAATGTAGGTATTATCTTTTCAAAACAAAAAGGGCTTAAATCTCAACATCCCCATACTGCAAATGTCTCAATCTCTTAGCAACGATATTCAAAAGAGGAATTGCTCCAAAAGACCCTTACAACAGAACTCCATTGTGCTGAGTGGCCAGCAAGACTTGCTATGTTTACTTAATCAAGAGGCAATATTAAACAGCTTTGAATAGCATTTAATAAACAGAATTTAGCTGAATTTTTTTCCTGGCTATCGATTTTGCCAAAGTATCTTGTAAGTACAAGATTTTATAAATAGAGGGAATTACCAGCAATTCCAGCTTATATATTCCCTACAATGATATTAGGTGCCTTGGGAATGAGCTTTAGGAAAGAGAACAAAAACAACAAAAACAGGTATGTGGTCTCACAATGGCCTTGGAGCAAATACACAAACTAAATCATTTGGTAGTTTACTCTGAAGCTTCCTGCTCTACCTAAAAGAGTGACTTTACAAGGTAACATTTTATTCGAGTCGAGAACAATCTTAGATTCAAGTTACACAAATCCACAGAAAGACTGCTTTCAGCAGAGTACCTTCTTCTTTTACCCCCTGCACTCAGAGGGGGTTTTGGTGTTCTTGTTGACACGATCTGGCAGTGAACAGTTCCCAGGAGCAGCATCAGCCATACTGGCCCAATCACTTCCGTCAGAGGTATGCTGTGTGGGCTAGAAGCGGAACAGAATAATACTACTGCAGCAACTACAAAAAGGGAAAGAAAATATGTTTAATTATAGATCTGACAGTCACTTCTTCAAAACTTTAAAAACTGTTCTAACATTGCTTCTTGCCAGATTACTTTTCTAAATTTAAATAAGTTAAAAATGTTACTGCAGACAAGCTCTCTCAGACTATTTTTTTGTTTGCCACTGGCTAACCACACAACTTGGTAATAAACTCCTGGAACAAGATAACATCCAACATAGTCTCTAAAGTACACATTTTCATGCTGCAATGAAAACCAGCTGCATATGAATCTAAGGGCATTCCTGATAAGATCACAAACAATCAAAAGAACCACTAACCTCAGGTGTACTTAACTTCTTTGTTTTACAAACAAGGGAAGTCTATGATGGCATGTAGTAAGGCTATAAAGAGCTTCTTTTTTTTTTTTTTAAGATTTTATTTATTTATTTGACAGAGAGATACAGAAAGAACACAAGTAGGCACAGTGGCAGGCAGAGGGAGAGGGAGAAGCAGGCTCTCCACCGAGCAGGGAGCCAGATGCGGGGCTCGATCCCAAGACCCCAGGATCATGACCTGAGCCTAAGGCAGCCGCCCAACCGACTTCTTTTCAAATAGAGATTTATCTGCTCAGAAATAATAACATAAATTTACTTGGGTACATTTTTCGGGGAAACCAGTAAACACTCACCAATGTTAACCATTGCCACATGAAGAAGAAATCTTGTTTCTGCCTGCTCAGCATCCTTTATACTTTCCAGACATTAAATCTCTTTATCTTTTGGGAGTCTGCCTCCTATATCTGTCAATCAAATGGTCTTATTTCTCCCACTTCAGGGAAAGACATGTAATCTAGTCTTACCAGAGTCTTAATTCTGGGCACAGGAATTAGTAAGGAAATGGGCATGTAACCTTAGCAGGACCAATCAGAATCTTTCTTGGGGATTAATACAGGTAGTTGGAAAGAAAGTCTTTCTCTTACATCACAAACACTAAGGACTATGGGAATATGAAATTGCCAGGGGCCACCTCAGCCACCTCCTTAAGAGACCAGCATGATGAGAACAAAATCAACAGTATAAAAAGTGAAGATATCATCTGAGGCTCTAGATCCAGCAATACTTGGACACAGGGCCTAGGAGTTCCTAATTCTGTTTTGGAACAACTGGAGAATTTGAAAATTGGGAGATTTTTGTGCATTTTGTTAGGTGTGATTATTGTAATGTGCTGGTGTAATGTGCATATTTTGAAGAGATGCATGTTGATGTATTCAGGAGTAAAACATCATGATATATATAATTTAACAAAATATATTAAGTAAATATTCCAAAATATTAATAATGATTTAATCAAAAAGATGGGCATATGCGATTTAGAATGACTATATAACTTATCATGTAAATCAGGACTCTTTTGAGAGTGAAAGGAGAGCTGTTAATAAAAGCACCAGGACGACACAAGTACATTTGCACAGTTGGACAATCCCAAGCAAACCAAACAAATGGCCATCCCAGTTATTGTTTTTGTAGTAGCCCATCTAGTTTCCTGGTTTTTTTGAAAATTTTTATGATCAGCAGTAAAACAAACAAAAAAACCCAACACTTTTTGCAAAAGCTAGTTTGCATTTGGTTTTTGCCGCCGCAACTGAAAGAAAGGATTCTAGCATACCAAGATGTAAGCTTAGCTCCTCACATGCGTTTAAGAGGTATCATAAACACACCTTACAGCTTTATATTCTCCTGAATAATAATTTCTTTAAAAAGAAAAAAAAAAGACTTAAATTTTTTAAAATGCCAATCATCTTTATGAATTACCCTGGAATTTAACCCAAATTCTCTAGTTGTTTTTTATGAGTCCAGAATTTTGAAAAGTAGAGAGTTTTTGTTGTCTTTAATAGGAACTCTAATGTGACCTTTATTAAATTCCTTTACCTTTTTGAGCCTTGGTTTATTTTTTGTACAATAAAACAGGATATAGGTACTATAAATACATGTGAGGTAATACAATAAAACACTTTGAAAAGCTCCTTACATAAATAAATGTGTACCTAACGCTGGCAAATAGTACTTTCATTCACCATCATTAACTATCTTTAAAAAGAAGGGGGATGCAAATGCTACTTAAGTGTTTCAAAGTTTCTGGTATAACCTCCAACCTATTTTTCCCCTTTGAGTGAAGGGTTAAGAAGAAATCATTCACCTCTCTTATATAATGCTAAATTATACTTTTTGATCATTTAATGAAGTCCGATGAACTAGACAGAACTACTAGAGATTTTTGCTAGGCAGTACTTCTACAGATTCCTCCAAGAGCTCAACAAGACAACATGTTTTATTAGGCACAAAAGTCCCAAGGTAGGACTCCACATACTGGCCAAGCAGAACTCTAGGGATAACTGTCAGAAATACAAAATATCTAAAGTTTAATTCTCAGGTCTGTCCATCTTTGAGATTTAGTGGCAGATGTTAGGCACTGGGAGTAGTAAGACAAATAAGACATAGTCTCTGCTCCCTGCCCCTCCTCAATTCAGAAGAAAAGGGGGACACATAAAGAAACAAAATACCTGTAATGGACTGAACTGTGCCCTCCCCCGTTCATATGCTGAAACCCTACAGTGCCTATATGGGTGTAGTAAAGGTTGAATGAAGTCATAAGGATGGAGCCTTAATCCAATAGCACCGATGTCCTTTTAAGACAAAGAGATACCAGAGATCTCTCTGCTCACACACAGCAGAAAGTCCATGGGAGGACACAGTGAGAAGGCAGCCATCCACAAGTCAGTAAGAGAAACCTCACCAGACACTAAGCTGATGGCACACTGATGTCAGACTTCCAGCCTACAGAACTGTGAGAAAATAAATCTCTGTTGCTTAAGCCACACAGTCTGTGGTATTTTGTTATGGCAGCCCAAGCCAACTAATACAATTCCTATGAAGAGTGCTATAATGTGCACAGAAAGACCTATAGCTAAACTGGGGGTGAGGGGGTAGGAAAGGATTCTCAAAGAAGGTGGCACCGGATGCCTAATCTAACTGAGAGAACAAGTAGATGCAGATTAGGTGAATATAAGGCAAAAGGGCCACCCAAACAAAGAGAGTTGCACATTCAAAGGCATATAGGATTTAAAACAACAAACAAACAGGGCACCTGGGTGGCTCAGTTGATTAAGCAACTGCCTTCGGCTCAGGTCATGATCCTGGAGTCCCGGGATCGAGTCCCGCATCGGGCTCCCTGCTCAGCGAGGAGCCTGCTTCTCCCTCTGACCCTCCCCCCTCTCATGTACTCTCTCTCATTCTCGCTCTCTCAAATAAATAAATAAAATCTTTAAAATAAATAAATAAATAAATAAAACAAACAAAAACACCACAAAACAACACAAAAAAGAAGGAGCAAAGAGCTAATTTAGTCTGGTAAAACCTGGGGAGAGATTCAACAAGGGACTGGCTAAAAAACTTGGCTTTCCTCTTGAAGGCAATGATAACTAGAAAGAGATTTAGACCTTTAAGTGGCTGGTTTGAATTTGCAATTTAAAAGGTAAATGGACAGAAGGTAGAAGATATAAGGGCTCTTGGCAGTAATCTGGGTGAGAAATGATACAAGCAAAAAGCATAAACGGAGTTGAGAATACATAGTTGTGATACTTAAAAGGCATGTAATTGAAGTAAAAACCTATACTTAGTTATACAAAACCAAATCTGACTGCACACGATTCTTTCTACCTTTTAGGAGGTAAGGGTGGGATAGAGAATGAGGTAACTCAGAGCACTGCACCTTATATGCAAAAAGATGGAGGCACAGGGGTTTCGAGAGGTACCAGCAGATTCCTGAGGGTCATTAAGGGTCATATCATCACTTTGTCACTGGCTGTGACTCGAAACAGGTTAAGTCACTTCTTTGATTTGGTAGGAGAATATTCAGTGTTCACCACTTAAAATGTTAAACTTTGGTTCTGAACTGAAAAGTATTTTTTTCATGTCTGATCTAACCTGTCTTCCTTATTTAATGTAGACAAGCCAGTAAGTGAATTTCAGATACAATATGTGGACTTCTAGTTACAATGGAAACTAGTCATTATAATAGCAAAAAAAACAGCAAAAAGCTTAAGTGTCCAACACTGATGTAGGATAGAATATTTTACAATAATTTAAAAATGTATTTTTAAAGGCAAAAAACCACAATTGTTTATACAGAATAATCTCAACATTTAAAAATGTTACAAAGTAAACTGCGAAAGGCAAGATTATGGGTGGGTTTTTTGTTTTTTTCCTACATTTTCCACATTTTCTGCAATGAACATTTATCATTCCTTCAATCAGAAACACACACATACTCTATTGACAAAAATCATAACTCTTCAGAGTTCACTCCCTTTTATGTATATAAGATGTACCCTGGCTTCAAAGAAACAACTTTACCTAAATAAAAGTCTGTAGGTTTTATTACATTTTCATTTACTTAAAAGACATTTATCTGAAAAAAAAAAAGATATTTATCTTTTTACTTAGAGTTTGTCGATAAACCATATTTAAATAATCATTCAAGGTTACAACGATGTTTTTAAAAAAGCAAGACATTAGAAAGACTGAAAGGGTACCCACTAAATTAAAATCATTGCTTTTATTAGAGTGCGGGGATGAATGGTGTCTCCTTCACGCCCCCAAGCACGCCACGGCGCCGTGTAGTACACGTGTGACTCGGCAGTCAGAACGCTGAGACTTGAATCTGGACTCTCCCACACCTGCAAACTGTGACTTTGCGCCCTCAGGTCCTTCGGGTCCCCTTTCTATCAGCTAGGCAGAATACCAGTACTTACACTTCCCTGCATGGTGGCTGTGAGAATTAAATGAGAATCTGAAGAGCACTCAGAAAATGGGGTACAGACTCTCAGTACAGAATGAGGACAGTCTCAGAACACAGTGGTCAAAAGAAAAGAGAAACCATGGCTGAGACAGGAAAAATGAACTCCCACTGCTTGTATAAAAAAAGACTAGCGTGGTAGGTATATGTGGATGTATGTGCATTTGAAGAGACTGTGTAGTTGTTAAGTTCCTCTCAATCTGTATTTTTCTTTAGTCATCCACAGATTCTAATTTTCATAAAATTATACTGGAAAATAACTGCTTTGTTTTCTCAAACATTTTTAATACCAAACCAGTTGTGTCTTACTAAATGAAATATCACAATAAAAATGTATCTTCATACTCAGTATAATAATGTTTTTTAAAAAGCCTTAGTAACCCTAAAAATATAACATCCTGAAAGTTAAAAGCAAAATGAATTTCTATCATTTAATTATACCTTGCAGAAGATAAAGGACAAGAAGCCAGAAAAAGATGACTTTTGATGTTACTTGTAACCACCACCGGAAGAAAAAGGGGAAAAACACAACTCGAACGATTCCCTTTCTAGTCAGAGAAGTCCAAGGACTTTCAGGTTTTGCCTTAGCAAATGCAGACCCTGAAAAAAGTAAAATAAATGACAGAGTACATTTATCATTCTTTAATTTCCTTAGAGAAAAAATTTCAACATTTGAAGAACAAAAAACCATGTCTAATTTTATTTTGTATTACACTGTGAAAAATGGCCAATTTTGGGTAGTACACAGAGTTTAAAAACATTCTTCATGCTAGCATATTAACATTAACTCAGGTACTCTGAAAAAAAAAACTATTTTAACTGAAATGACAGCAGAATTTCTCCCACATATTTTATAAATATAAGACAATGTTCAAATGTCAGTTCCAATTAGGAATTAAAAGTTACCACTTTAATTTTTATAATCAAGCCATATAGCTTGCTAAGCAAACACAAGCTGGTTTTCTTTCCTTTTTATTATTTCTTGGACTGATCTCTAGTGGGAGTAAAGACTAGTAAAGACCAGTAAATACCTCCATTATCTCTTGTACGACTCCTGCCTTCACTTAATGCTCACATTGCTTTTATTTCTACAAACATATATCTAACCCGCTTTGAATTGTTTCTTCAAGGTCAGTTTCTAATTGCATTAAGCTTTTATTTATTCAAGACTCACCTCTTACAAGATCAACATCTATGAGGTCTGGTTTCACATGCGCTGTTTTCTTTGGTTTATTCCTTAAACCCTATAATATATTAAAGTAGGATTGGTAAGAGAGTAGATCTTAGAAGTCCTCATCACAAGAAAAAAAAAATCTTTGTGACTAGTAGGGGGGATGGATGTTAACTACTTATTGTGGTATCATTTCTCAATACATACAATGTATTTCTCAATATATACAAATATTGAATCATGCTGTATACCTAAAATATAATCTGTATGTCAATTATACCCCAATAAAAAAAACAGTATTGGAATTCAATAGATATATTTTTAAATCCAGAATAACAGAAAATAATCAAATTCTAAAGATCTCAATTAAAAAAAAACTTTAATATACTGGAGAAAAATATAACACATTGTATATTTGTTACAATTGGAATGTAACTGTAGTATTGAATACATTTTATTACTTTCCAGAAGGATAAATTTAGGGATGTGTGTAACAGGGGAGGCCTGTTTATTACTAAAAGTGAAATTCTAGAACAAAGACTATCACTACCACTCAATTTGGATGTACAGTCTGAGATGGTCCACGAGACTGTATTGGCCCCAGATTTGCACAGGAGAGTGCACTGAGGCTGGCTGGGAGAGCAGGGGCCCTGAAAGGCCCTCAGGGTGTGATGCTGGGGGCGTTGGTGCAAGAAGCAGTGGCTCACAAAGCTGGGGACCGACTGGGGATGCAGACTTCTCAGCTGATGCCAGCTTGTGGGGATGTATTAGCTGAGACCCAGAGAGGATGATGCATATCTCAGGGTCGCCGCTATGTTCACATGCCAACCACTAACGAGACCACGATGCCACCTAATCACCTTAGAACTTAGACGCCATGCCCAGGCGGAGGAGGAGGAGGGAAAAGCAGGAGTCACAAACTGAATTAGTTTAAACTCGGAATTACTGAACACTAAGATTAAGTTTCTGCCACCAATGTACAGAGTGGGAATAAGGGTAGAGATCAAAATCATTGGGAAAAAAAAAACCCTACACTTAAAACTAGGATGTTAAGAATTGGAAGAGCTTAGGCTAAAATTCCTCAGGGGCCAAATAGAGGCTGAGATATGAGACGCAGTGTTTAGATGCTTTGTTTACTATTCATTCAATTAATCAAGTGTGCAGTAAATTGTTTGGTCCTGATCCAAAAAACAATGACCCCTAAGGTAAAAATTTAGTTAAGTACTGTTTGCATCTAAAACAAAGAAGAGGAGACTATTTGAGCTCAGAATTAACTGAGATGTTTAAACCAAAATGTACCCTGAAATCAAGAAGCAATTAATTCCAAACCCTTTCAAACAGTCTGTCCATGTGAAGTTGAAAACTACTCAGAGGTACAAATACAAAAGAGAAGAAAAGAGGACAGAAGACATAGCCATGGTAATTTTATATACAGTCGGATCCTCATATTCATAGATTCTACATTTGCAAATTTATTTTATCCCCAAATCAATACTTGCTGTGCTTTTGCAGTCATTTGGAGACATGCACAAAGTAAGAGTGGCAAAAAATTTGAGTCACCCAATGTGCACATTCGCCGCTGCAAACAAGGCAACAATCTGCTTTCTTATTTCAGCTCTCATGCTGAAAATAAGTATCCTTTTCACAGTCAATTAGTGCTGGGTTTTGCTTTTTTTTTGTACTTCTTGTTGGTAATTTTGTTGTTTAAAAATGGACCTCAAGCACAGTACAGAAGTGCGGTCTAGTGTTCTAAGTGTAAAGAAGGCTATGATGTGCCTCACTGAGAAAATGCACGCTAGATAAGCTCTGTTTGAGTGTGAATTATAGTATCATTGGCCATGAGTTCAGTTGTTAATGCATCAACGATATCTATTAAACAGGTGTCTTTCAACAGAAACATACATAAAACAAGGATACGTACTGATCACCTGACGAAAGTGTTATGACTAGAGGTGGAGCAATGGTCAGTATTTGCTAATTCAGTGTTCATGGTGACGTCACAGAATGTAACTCCTGTGAATAACGAGACTTGACTGCACCTGTACTTAATTTCCCATTTTAATGTCATGATAGAGTGGCTCGCAGACTATGAATCACCCCCAATATTTTGCAAATTGGAAAACCAATTCTAATAATACAAACATGTAAAAACAAAATTTCATTAATAGAGCACTATTTAGATTTGATATGAAGTTTGAGATTTAACCTTTGTTACTGCCAACAAATATGAAAACAGTAACATATTTTGATTTACTTCTATCTTTTATACTTTCTTTTTCTAATAATTTGAAAATAATCTTATTGCCAATGTTTTATGACAAATATGAAGCTTAATTTACTGCTATACACCTAAAATTTTTATCAGGTTGTTTTAAGAACTTAAAGTCCTTATGAGAGGAACAGAAAATTAACCTGATTTATGCAACTGTGTTGTTTTTCAATATGTTCATTCTTCTTGACCTTTTTCTATGTGGTTCATTTCCTATTTAATATTTTATTAAAACATTTATTTTGAGCTACATTGTAGAGTCACAGCACAACTGCCAGTTTTATTGACTGATTGACTGACTTTGAGAGAGAGAGTGAGAGAGTTTGTGCTCATGAACAGGGAAAGGGGGAGGGGCAGAAGGAGAGGGAGAGAACGAATCTTAAAACAGGTTCCACGCCCAGTGCAGAGACTGACACGGGGCTCAATCTCACAACCCTGAGATCATGACCTGAGCCAAAATCAAGAGTCAGATGCTTGGGGTGCCTGGATGGCTCAGTTGTTAAGTGTCTGCCTTCGGCTCAGGTCATGATCCCATAGTCCTGGGACTGAGCCCCGAACTGGGCTCCCTGCTCAACCGGAAGTCTACTTCTTCCTCTCCCACTCCCCCTGCTTGCATTCCCTCTCTCACTGTCTCTCTGTCAAATAAATAAAAAAATCTTAAAAAAAAAAAGTCGATGCTTAACTGACTAAGCCACCCAGGCACCCCTTATTTATTTATTTTATTTTATTTTTTATAATTGCCAGTTTTGATAAAACTCCCCTTCATGGTAACCTATCAGAATATTTAGAGGGTTTAAAGTAAGAAAAACAGGGGCACCTAGGTGGCTCAGTCGGTTAAGCAGCTGCCTTCAGCTCAGGTCATGATCTCAGGGTCCTGAGATCGAACCCTGCATCAGGCTCCCTGCTCAGCAGAGAGTCTGCTTCTCCCTTTCCCTCTGCCTACCGCTCTACTTGTGCTCTCTCTCTCTGTCAAATAAATAAATAAATAAAAACCTTTAAAAAAATAAATAAAATAAAATAAGAAAAACAAAGAAAAATATCACTGATAAATCTTCTAACATTAATGATTTTAAACACCAAACTAAAAGATATCAGCACCCATACGTAAGCATTCATAAAATCAGATTTTAAGTAAGTAGATATTTTAAGTTGGAAAATTTTAAATTGGTTTAGAGTAAACTATATTCACGCAAAATAGCATAGCTTTCCGGACTATCAAAAAGTTTAAATGAACAAACAAAAAATGAAAACTAAGTTCCAAAGAAAAGATTTAATAACTACTGACTTAACTAGAAAGTAGAAACAATCAGGCACTGTAAATACAATTACTTTCCAAGAATCCAAGTAATATATATATATATATATATTTTTAAAGATTTTATTTATTTGACAGAGAGAGACACAGCGAGAGAGGGAACACAAGCAGGGGGAGTGGGAGAGGGAGAAGCAGGCTTCCGCGGAGCAAAGAGCCCGATGCGGGGCTCGATCCCAGGACCCTGGGATCATGACCTGAGCCGAAGGCAGACGCTTAACGACTGAGCCACCCAGGCGCCCCCAAGTAATATATTCTTTATTGAATATACACTTAAACTCTTACAGTATATTCCTAAGGCACAATAACACAAATTGTATGAAGTTTTGTATTTTTTCAAATCTGTAAGTACACAGCTAATGTTGAGCCAAAAAGCTTGTAACAGCTGTTTAAATTTAGAAAGTACTTCTGTTCAATGATGCAGACGTCCCATATTTGGAACTATTATAATACCGTGACTCCACCAAAGGACGTAACCATCAGTTTCACTTTCCAGAAATCCTATTTAGTTTCCCCCATCCTGTTTTTCCTCTATAATGACTTTAAATAGCATGGTTCTTTTTACTAAAGCTTTATAACTCTAGTAAGTACTAAAACTGGGGGAAATTCCACATTTACTTTTAAATTTGGGTCAAGGTGAACAGAAAGTGGTAAGTTTTTGGTTATAATTTCTAAAATGTTTAAGAAAAAAATAATTTGCAACTTACAGAAAACTTCAGCAATATCAACTAAGGGTCTTCAATTTTAAAAAAATAAACATTTCCAAAGAATATATTTTGATTTCTTTAGTTGCTGCTCACTGCTGTGACAGACAGACAATTGAGTAGAGAGGACAAACTCAATGCATTCCGTATAGTGTTTTCTAAGTACCTGGTCCTTAGAAACCTTGGGTTTCTTTTTAAGTCAAATATTAATACAATACACCACAGTTATTTCTCTACCTTTCTTAGAATAAATGCAAAATTATTTTACACAATAAATAATTTGCCTCCACTAAAATGTTTAGCAAGAATAGAATGTTTTAGGCTTATCAACAAATTGACCCCTTTATTTAATTCAAAATAATAAGAGTAAGCTTTAATACTGTTTTTAATTCTTCACTTACTATTACAAAATACTATCTTTAAAGGGAGATATATTTCAGAAAAAAAGTTATAGTTCTTAGCCTTCTCCAAGTTCATCCTGTCAGTGCACCAAGGAACGGCTAATATAATTCCCGTTACACTAACCTCTATTTAGGCATTAAGATAGTTCTGAAAGTGAGGAATATAGCATTTTGTGATGAGCGGATTAAAAGGTTTCAAGGCATCTTTACTAAGCCTGCATGCTGCTCTTCACTTGTTTGAGTATTCTTACTCTTCATGATACTCTTGCCAGACTACCGTCTCATGGATCTCTTACCTCCCTCACTTACATCTCTCCCTTTACTTATCCATTAACTGTTGTTTCCCAGTGTTCTGTTCTCAGACTTTTCCTGTCATCAACCAGTGTAAATCTCACTCCTATAGCTGTATTGATATGTGTTATTATAGATAATATATACAGCACACATATACACATACCTATATACACACACACTTTCGTACTGAGGACTCCCAAATCTCTCTCCCAAGTACCACCTGAATATTTCTAAAGCACAATTTTAAATCTGCTCCTCTTCTAGTATTTCCCATCACACTTGCTGCTGCCTGAGTGAAGTTTCTAAAACAGAAATTTAATCAGGTAACATTTTCTGTTTAAAATCCTTCAATGTCTCCCTCATTGTTTTCCAGATTATGTCCAGACTCTCCCGGGTGAGGCAGTCAAGCCCCTGCACAATCTGACTCCCCTTTTCTTTTCTAGTTTCATGCTTACGCACCCCAATCTCCTTCCTCCATCCAACCTATTACCAATCAAGCTCCTTGAGGATTCCTCAGTCAGTCATGCTCCTTCTTTCCTGCATGTTTATTTTTATACGCTCTTCATTCTGTCTGGAATGTTTTCCTCATTCTTCCTAATGTCTGTCAAACTCAGCTCATGAGTCACTTCCTCTGTGAAGTCTCTCCTAACCTACCCAGGGCTGCTTCCCCCTGCACTCCCCAACAGAGACCTACACTGAACCAATCTCATTTGTAATTATGAATCTCATCTACAAAATTATAATCCATTCCATCTTTTCCATGATTTAATCCTGTATTTAACACATAGCAGGTGCTTATGGCAACTTTAATTCTTCATGAAAATAGTTTAAAGATTAAAATTGACCAATGGCAAAGAATCTTGCTCTTTATTATAGATGACTAAGTTGTCTAAACACTGAGATTTTTTTTTGACAGATTTTTAAGAAACTATAGACAGTGGTTTCCAATCTAACATAAACCTTTTCATACAAAATAGAAAATGTCAAGCCACTAAAGTAACATTCTCTGGGCTCAGATTAAATTTAGCTCGTGCAGGAACACACAGATTAGTATTATCTATGCAAATGAAAAATATAAATCTTATTATCAAAAAGGAGCAATTGCTGAGAAACAGAACAAATTCAGTTAAAAAAATATTTTTCATGCTAGCCAGGTAGCCTATGAGAATGTCTTATCAGCATAAGTGATTACATGTTCAAGAAGAAACCACCTACTACAAAAACATTTCCATTAATGCTTTACTTTCCTAAGTTCTTTTAAGAAATGACCAACTCCTCAGCGACTCTACTTGCGTTCAAGTCATTCTGTTAGTAGCACCAAAAGCAGATCTCAATGAAGCAGAGCAGCATTTGACAGGATCATTCAGGTGGGAAAAGTCCTGAAACACTTACCAGTTTAATAAACTGTACAGAGCAATGACAGCATCAAAAGGGAGGAAAAGCAAACTAGAAGTATAAGGTGACAAGTGAAAGGGGAAGAGAGCTGATAAAAAAATAATCATTAGAAATTAAATTTTAAAAGAACAGAAAGATGCTAAAAAGCAAAAAAAAAAAAAAAAAAATCATCAGAGGTAAAGACACACGACTATGCCAGCATAAGAGTTTACCTCTTTATTTAAAAGTTTGGATAGAATAAGTAATATTTATACCTTAAAAGTGTATGGAAAGATAAAAGATAAAATGTGGTTAATAATCAATTTATAGAACTATGTTTCAGAATATACAAAATTAAATAAACTTGTTACCTTGATTTCTCTTTGTTCAACAGATTTTTCCCATATTTGTTGATCATATGCTCCAATCTATGAAAATAAATAAAATACAACACTGCATTAAGTGATCGCTGTTGGTACCCGTCCAATAGGTATAACTCTGCTTGCACTATAAGCAACTCAGCATTCATTCAGCACAGAGTAGATTCAGCTTTGTCTCAGACTTCTGGGATCGATATTGTACTGCAGTAGTTCTCAAAGGTACAGTTTCAGGACCAGCAGTTTTAGCATCACCTGGGAACATGCTGAAAATGCAAACTCTCTGGCCTCACCCCAGAGCTGCTGAATCAGTAATATGGCTGTGGCACCCAACTATCTGTGTTTTAAAAATTCCTCTAGATGATTCTGATATACTACTAAAGTTTGAGAACCACTGCCCTAGGGAATCCTTTATTTTAAATAAACACAGCTCTGGTACCTCCAAGAAAAAACTACCAATAATAAATGTTTTATGGAGTTATTTTTAAAGAAAAAAATACAAATGTTCTACAGAATTAAAAATTCATAAACATGTAGATCAGAGTACCACTTGGGTTACAGTTTAAACTGGAAAATAGTCTTGAAAGCGACTGAAGACACAGGGTAAACATCAAGAAGTAGAATTCCTTTTAGCTTCTATGCCCATCGCTCTCAGATGCTGGCAAGTTCTCTGAACTATACCTTCACCTGGGCAGGATGAACAAACCATTTTTACTCTCTGTCTCTAAGTTCTTTGCTGTTAACACCTATTGTCCCAGCACCTTAATCCCCAATGTCCAACGGGACACTGAAATGGGTCATTAGCTTATAGTTTTAACTGAGGATTTTCACTTTTGGCATTAATGGAAAATTAGAATCCTGAGAAATTAAAATCACTTCAGTTAATTACAATTACAAGATGAGACAGAGACCAGAGACAGGCAGATATATTATGAGGATATTCAGCAAAGAGTATTTTCTGACTTATAACATCATTCTACCCAGAAGTCTTTTTTATCTACAACATTCTTTAAAATCTTGTTTCAAGAAATGAGAAATTGAGAATCCAAGCTGGTTTAAAGACAGACATGAAGGGGGTAGAATAAAATGATTACATGACTCCATAAGGACCCTTCATTTCTATTATTCTCTCTTACACATCATCTTATTCGTACTAACTTCTCTGGCCCGTTAAATCCTTTTCTCTTTTTCATCAATTTCCTGTGACTCCTTTCTTATTTTTAAAATCACTTTGTCATATAATATACACTGCAAATTAGAATCTTAGAACATCTAGACCAAGCCACATGGACTGAACAACTCACTTAGATGTAACCAAAATTGCCATGAGTCTCTCTCTAAAGCAGGACAGATTAGCAATAACCAATTGGTTGGACTTAATGGCCGAGCTGACCTGCAGTGACTAGTTGTCCTTTACCCTCCTAAATTTTAAATTCAAGCAATCATCCTTCTTAAAATCAAAAAAGTTAAGCATGGGGACACAGATTCCACAAGAGCAATTCTGCTTTAACTTGATAATTCAGAATGACTGGGTTTAATTCAATTAACATTTATTTTTTATTTTTTATTTTTTTTTAAGATTTTATTTATTCATTTGAGACACAGAGATACAGAGAGAGAGAGCGAGAGCATGAGCAGGGGGAGAGGCAGAAGAAGGAGAAGCAGGCTCCCCACTGAGCCAGGAGCCGGATACGGGGCTTGATCCCAAGACCCTGGGATCATGACCTGAGCCGAAGGCAGACGCCTAACCATCTAAGCCACCCAGGTGCCCCAACATTTATTTTTTTAAATGTGCAACTATTTCAATGGCACTGCATACTTTTTAGTGAAACAATAACCCAAACTAATAAAGAATAGGTACCTATATGTTTTAATGATTATTTTGACAGTATTTTGTTTTGATGTATAAAAGAATGCACTAAATTCTCTTTAAAAAGAACTCTATTTTTATTTCAAGATGACAAGAACATGGACATGGAAATATATGTCTCACAATCTTAAAATCAGGGAAAATAAAATAATGCATATGCAAAAAAAACAAATCAGAAATGCACTGTCAATCCTTGGCCTACCCAGGTTTGATGCAATCCCAGCAAGGTACTCAATGGCTCCAGGCTTAAAAAGGTTCAGAAAGTCTAATAAATCTTGCAGGGAATCGGTGGCTAAAAGTGGAAAAGCTTTTTGAAGGCCAAGGAACTTGTAAATAGCTGAATGTAACCCTAAAAAACGGACAGTGGTGGTGAGGGATAGTCCTATAAAAAGGATGAAGGTGGCTTATTTTATTGGAGAGTCCATTTTTTTTTCAAAGACTTGATGATGGGTTATCTTAACCTTTAAAAAAAAAAATAGATAAATGTCACTTTCCATTACAAGCAATTAAATGTCTCTCCAGTGGAGACATCAGTTTTCTTTTGCAGCAGACATTTTTGTTTTAAAAATACTACCAGATACACCCTTCAGTTACATAAACAAATAGACCACTTTCTTGAAAAACACTGTGAGGGTGCCATGAACCTAAATGCGGGTTCTTTACATGGTCACAGCTCTGCTTGCTAATGCATATGCCCTTAACAAATTAGTCTTAAATATAAACTCTGACTGAATTGTGTCTGTATCTTGGGATGTGTGTGTGATACATCAGAGGCCTTGTGAAATCAGGGTGGTGGCAGGATGCCAGAAGGGACAGGGAAGGAATTCTAAAGATCCCTTCTGATCTAAAGCCTCATTTGATTCCACCATGAAATCTGTCAAGATAGACCAGAACACCTGCAGCTGAGGTCAAGCTATTCCCCTGAAAGAAACATAATCTTCGGGACGCCTGGGTGGCTCAATCAGTTAAGTGGCTGCCTTCGGCTCAGGTCATGATCTCAGAGTCCTGGGATCAAGTCCCACATCGGGCTCCCTGCTCAGTGGGGAGTCTGCTTCTCACTCTCTCTCTGCCGCTCTCCCTTCTTATGCTGTCTGTCTGTCTCTCTGACAAATAAATAAATAAAATATTAAAAAAAAAAAGAAACAATCTTCTGGTCAATCATCATAGAGCAAGAAAAGAAGTGAAACAAACTGAAAGAGAAGAACCATCTGCTCAAGACTTAGGGTCAGGGATGAAGAATAACTTGTAGAGCTGTGCTAACAAAATTAAAAGCAAATAACAAATTTTCTAAAGATTCTATTTCTATTCTACCTCTGACACACAGACACTTGGCAGACTTGACTAAATCACCTAAACTTGAAACTCTTTCTTTTTTTTTTTTATTTCTTCTACAGAAAATTAAATCAAAAGCTGAGTCCAATTATAGTTCTCTGCAAAAAATCAGGTCAAAAAATCACCTTATTTTTTAAATTCCATACAAAAGATTAAAGGAATCTCAGTAGTAACATTTGTCTAACAGAACAGAAATTTTAATCAGATAATATGTTCTTCAAGTGAGAAAAGAATATTATGTAATTATTTTGGCTACTTCTACATTTCAGCTATCCTAACATATTCTCCCCTGCCCCCCACAAAGCCTCCACTATTCGAGTGTCTAGAAAAGTGCCCAACATTCTACAGAAACAAAAGGATGTATACACACAAATAATGCTTTGTTGGTAGACAGACTTACAAATACCAAGCTAATTAGTGTATGAGTAGTTCTGTGGCCTTCCAACCATATTCTTCATAACTGACAAGCTGTTTCAAGGAGGGAAAAACATTGCTTCTCTCATGAGAGAAGACTCTTAAATCCTGATTTACATTTGATGTGCAGGCAACAGTTTTGTACATGTTAAGAAAGTTCATTCTCTGGTGCTTGGCTATGGTAAGCAATTTTATTAACACTCTGGTTATTATTCGCACAGATGCCATGAACACCTTAAGCTTCCAGTGTCCTCTTACCCAACCAGAGCTGACCTCTTTTTTTTTTTTTTTTTTTTAACTTGGTCCCTTTGCTCTCTACAAATTCATCCTGCATCTTCAACAGCAGGTCTGACAACCCTATATTGATCTCTTATAATACTTCCCATAATGACAGTAAGGACAATTCTAAATTTCCTTCCCACAGGCTTTAATTCCTAATTATTGTGAGCATTACCCTTCCCGGCAGAACATCTAGCCAACTACTTCAACTACTAAGATTGAAGCCATAAGATGCAAATATCTTTGTTTGCTATCTTCTCCATCTCTAGTATCCATTTTCTCGATTGTTTCTAGTATTTTCATTCCTCCTATTTTTATAAATGAACTTTGCACCTTTACAGAGGTAAAGACTGATTAAAAGCAAACCAAAAATAATAATAATAACCGAGGGAACAGCATCCTGAAAGTGGTAAAAAAAATTTTTTTTAAGGAAAAAATGAGAAGAAATTAAGACACTATAGTAATATCAAGTGAATTAAAATTGAAATAAATGAATACTATAGATATTTTCTGACCTCCTGAAGACTATCATAAAAGGAAAATGTATATGGTATAAATCTGAAATTAATGTAGCTAATGTTACATTAAGTATATATGTAAATATGAAGTAGATATTTAGAAAGAAACATGAAAGCCATTAATAGAAATTATCTAAAAGAAGTATATAAGAGAACAACACTTTTACTTTCTTCTTTGTATTCACTGTTACTGTACCATTTTTTTTTCTAATAACAGATATGTACTACTTTTATAAAGCAGGATTCTAATGCAAGTCTGGTAGACTCCAAATTAATTTGAACTAATTATCTAGGAAATTAATGTTACTGTCACTAAATAGTATCTTTACAGGGAATCCTCTACCTCTACCTGTCATCAGTCTAATTTTTTACGTTTCTGTACACTGAGACAAACAAAATGGGGCAGGGGAAAAGAGGGGAGGACAAGGAGGGAAAGTCAGGGATAGAGAGGGATGAGGGAGGAGAGGATTGGTAGGTGGAGAAAAAGACTGTCTTTGTCTAGGTGTCTGCCAGAATCAGTCTTCTAAGAAAAAAAAATTTGTAATGAATATGATGGTATCAAGAGTACAAATGTTAAAACCTAGACAATTAGATGGTGAAATGAGAAACACGTATCACTAAGGAATTCTAGAAAAGAAACGTTTGAAAAACAATTTGAAAAGCTACTCTTAGGTGATCCGATTACCTCCTAGGTCATCACATTCAGAACAGCAGTGGCTCAGATATCAAGAGGCTAAAGAGAAGGTATCTTGCTTCAAAAAGGTAGTTACCAATAGTTTAATTAGATTAAGTGCTTAGATAAAAGATTTAGAGTTCACAAATAAATATAAGCTGGGCAAAGAGAGGCCCAGATTTGCACACATATTTTAAGCACCTCATTTCCTTAGCGAATGAACAGATAGACCACAATACTATATATCAAAGTCCTAATTTTTCCTATCATTTTCTATCATGCTCAGTTTCATTTCTTGGAATCTCATTTCAGAAACTCTGAAAAGCAAGCTATTAATTCTCATAAACATCAAATTTAATTCAAAAAGTTAACACAGAGTCCAAATCCCTTCCTAGCTTGGTGCACTCAGTAAACAACAGAGGCCAATCGTGACCAGGACAAATGTAGTCCACCTTTGGTAGCAAGAGTGTGTGTTAAAAGCATGACAAGGATACAGGCTCAAGAATCTCTTGAGACCATTTCATCCTAAAAAAAAAAAAACAAACAACAGCAAATAAGAAGAAAGAGATGCCTGTGACCTTGCTGATTCTTTCCCTCTCTAAAGTGACAGTAAATATATTCTATTTTTTTCTGTGACTATTTTTTGTACATACATCATCAACTACAAGACCCTTATAGGTAAAGTTCATATTGCTTTTACACTTATGACAAGTCCCATATTTTAATAGTGATTTAATAGCTGTACAACCAAAGATAATTTTTAACTTTGAGTCTTTTTTTTTTATTTTATAAAAATAGAAGTTATCAATCAGAAAATACCCTGTTATATTTGGAGTGTTGTTTTTTAAACTTTCGTTCTCTCATTGCCTTAGTTGATCAGCTTCTAATGTTTCCTGACAGGAGCAGAGAAGACTCCGGATTGTGCAAGAGAAGTGGATTTTCATCCTGCCTCCTTCATAACTAGTCTTATGGTCTTGGCAAGTTTCTTGACCTCTGAGCATCTGTAAAATGGGGACAACGAAACATACTTCACAGAACGAGAATGTAAAAAGGTGATGTCTGGTATACAGTTGGTGCTCTTTAAATATTAGTTCTTTCCTTTCTTGGTAAGTCAGTCTCTCTAAGCCTTAATACCTCATTTTTAAATTGATAAAGTTGACCTATACTTAAATTAATTTTATAACAATATTTATATTCACTAATGATGATTTGGATGGCCACAATTGCTTAATGTGTGAGTATGGGGACAGAGAAGACCCATTACTACTATGAAAAAGAACCAACAAAAGCAGCTAGAAATGCCTGAGCAAAAGGTACAAAGAAGAAAACAAAAATAAGGTGTGTGGAGATAAATTCATTTTCTTAATTAAAAACCAATGTTATACTTTTTTAAAGAATTGTTCACAGTTTAATTGTCTAAGACTGATGAATCACAGACCTGTACCTCTGAAAAAATAATACATTAAATGTTAAAAAAAAAAAAAAAGAAGATAGTAGGAAGGGAAAAATGAGGGGGGAGGAAATTGGAGGGGAGGAAGAACCATGAGAGACTATGGACTCTGAGAAACAAACTGAGGGTTTTACAGGGGAGGGGCATGGGGGGATGGGTTATCCCAGCTATTAAGGAGGGCACGTATTACATGGAGCACTGGGTGTTATACGCAAACAATAAATCATGGGACACTACATCAAAAACTAATGATGTAATGTATGGTAACTAATATAATAAAAGAAAATTAAAAAAAAAAAAGAATTGTTCACAGTTTATAAATGAAAACAGGGCTGTCAACACCCAAAACCTAATTTGCCCAGACACCTAAACTATGTAACTTTCATTCTCACAAGTCTGATAAAAAAGAGAAATTGAAGTGTGGAACAATATAATAAAATTAAAGTTACTGAACAAAACAGTGACTCTGAGAATAAAATATCCAGTGAAAGGAAACTTATATCTATAATCCCCCAAATGATGCTGTCACAGCGGACATTCTGAAATCAGACCTAGTACTTCTGTTCATATCACTAAATTATACTAAAGAAACTATTTGGGTCACTCAGAACTATTAGAATTATTGATTAACCTTGAGATAAATCTCTACCTAGCATTAGTAGAAACTAATTCTTTAGACATTTTTTAAACTTTTAATTCCAAAGTATAGCTCTCAAAGTTTATCAAATAGGTTTTCACTGTTCTTTGCTCATAACTGCTGCCTTTCAAACAGACTTCTCTATTGAATGCCTGGCAATATCTCTGAGTCCTTATAACTGCTCCTGAAGAGCCTTGTTTCTAACCTATTATCTTAAAAGCAATTCCCCTTACTTCTCCATTTATATGCTCTCCTATTCTATTCTCTTGTTTCTTCACAATGTCCTATTTTAACCAACATACTGCCCAATGTTTGTGATTGCCCATCATGTGCGTGCACACGCACCCCCTCCCCCAGACCTATAGAAGTCAGACACTCAGGTGACTTTAACGATGAGGAACAAATGAGGAAATTGAATCATTTAATTTTATGATATGAAGTATGAAAGAGGATGATGTCAAAAAGGTGTGGTCTGAGGACATGGCAAGAGCCAGTAACTCTTTTGAATGTATAACAACTACCAAATTATTTTACCAAATCTTTAATTCTTCTGAATCAGTCTTTTCTTAGAACTCTAAAAAACATGAAAAGCCAAATCACAGAAGCCTTTTAATCCAACCATTAAAATATTCCTCTACAATTCTAGAGTTATTTGGGGGTAGGGGAGAACGTGGATAAGTATTAAAAGAAGTCTAAATCATGAAATAAATATGAATAATTATAAGCAAAAAGTTTCTTTGTAACCTGTTTGCTTCAACTGTCCTTTATTTCTTCTATTAGTTATTAGCAGAATCATATTATCAAATATGTTAACTACAGAAAAGAAAAGCTGCTTGAGAAAAAAATACAAAACTTTTAAAAAGATTAAAATCCTTTTTTGGGGGGGGAGGAGCATGGGGGACAATAAAAAACGTTAAGAAGCAACCATTCAGAGAAAAGCATACAGTGTCAACTAGAGGGTTAGATTAGGGATACCATGAAGAGCAGACACGGCTGAGTTGGTATTAGAAGCAGTGTACTGGGTGATATTTGTATTTTTCCTTTTACCACCAAGATCAGGATCAGGAAGGGAAGAATCAAATACATGCATGCACACCCTGCCACCAAATACCTACAGTAAGTCAGGCATGATGCTATGCACCTGGCAAGACCCCTCAGTAAAACTTCCATTTTCCTTTGCCCTTTCCCCTGCCTTGCCTAAACAATTCAGTGCTAAAGTCATTAAATAGGGCAGGAACCATGGCGGCCCCAAGCAGAGTGTGAGAGTGTCTGACACATGGGTGGGCTAGGTGTGAGGTATCAGCCCAAGTGGGGTATAAAGGGGGGCCTCATGGGCTATGGGGACTCAGAGCCTGAGCAGGGTGAGAAAGGTGACCACATTTTGGGGTAACCCAGCACAGACAGGTCGTTGAAACCTATGCACAGTGAGGAGGACCTTCAACTGGAGAATATCTTAATATGGGTGTCTGAGCCCAAGAAAGGTGAAGAGGTCTAGAATAAAAAGGCTGAACGAGATGAAAAGGGTATCCAGATACAGAATGGGATAGCAGCTGAGATGGGAGACTGGTTACATATGTGGAGATTGAGGTCTTGATAGCCTGAAAATGTTCACTCCTGTTTATTCAGAAATCTCTACCTATAAAGCTATTAAAGAAATAAGAGATTAGTTCAATGACATGAATGCTATATATAAACAGGGGAAGGGTTTAAAAAATTATGGCATATTTATACAATAAAATATTATGCTCATTAAAATTATGTTTTAAAAGGATATTCAGTGATGTGAGAAAATACTTTTGGTATGTTACATGAAAACAGGATAACAGAAAAACTAAATACAATAGGATCCTAATTTTGTTTGGGAAAATTCACAAGGTTAACAGTAGGGCAATTGCGTGATTTTATATTTACCTCCATTTTTCACTTTTCCTATGATAGACATTTATTACTTTTTTTAAAGATTTATTTACTTATTTGAGAGAGAAAAAGAGAGAGAAGAGGGGAGGGGCAACGGGAGAGGGGAGAGGAGAATTCTAAGCAGACTTCCTGCTGAGATCAGAGCCCAATGCAGGGCTCAATCCCACGGACCATGAGATCATGACTGAGCTGAAACCAAGAGTCAGACGCTTAACTGACTGCACTACCCAGGTGCCCCAACATGTATTACTTTTAAATCATGATAAAACATCATTTTAAAAATCAAGAGAAGGGCGCCTGGGTGGCTCAGATGGTTAAGCGTCTGCCTTTGGCTCAGGTCATGATCCCAGGGTCCTGGGATCGAGTCCTGCGTCGGGCTCTCTGTTCCTTGGGAGCCTGCTTCTCTCTCTGCCTCTCTCTCTCTGTGTCTCTCATGAATAAATAAATAAAATCTTTAAAAAAAATAAAAATAAAAATAAAAATAAAAATCAAGAGAAAATGAAAGCTAATAATCACAGTAATATCAAATGTTAGGTATTGGGCTTTCGAATACATTTTCTCATGGAAAAGTACTGTGAGGGGGCAGTCATTAAGAAAGCAATTGCCACTGCACAAAATCAATTTAATTAAGTATCATTATGAAAATAAATAAGGTTTTTCCTATGAGTTATAGAATGGGAATTTCAGCCAAGAAGTTATACCTTAATTAAAAAAAAAAGTTATACCTTAATAACAAAACTGTCAAAGTCTATTACATAGAAGGGCAGATAGATACCTACATCCTAGGATATAAGGGGAGGGGGGATGAGTTAAAGAACCAAGATGCTAAAATATATACCAAGTGTCCCAGAAAACAAAAACATTTCAAATGGGACTTTAGTGGCAGAAGGGTAACTTAAAATGCATTAGGTGGTAATGGAAGGAATTCAAACGGTTCACACAGGAAAGGGAGGGAATGGAGGGAAGGGAGCCCAGGAAACGGCTACATGGTGGAACTGGGAGAACTCCAAGTTCTGGAAGCCAAGGAGAGAAGGCCATCATTAGCTTTTTAGCCCTTAGAGTAACCATCAGGGACTGGCCATATGAGAAAAAGCAGCAGCCATGGACTGTCTCATCTGACTCCTGTTCTCCACTCCCCTCAGTTCCCAAGACATTAAAAAGATTAACCTTCAGAGCTATTTACTCGATACAGTGTGATTTCAGGGGTCCCTCAATAATCCTCAAATGCCAAGCCCCCATCTTTAATAAGAACATAACCTTTGATTTAAGATTAAAAAGCAAGTACCTAATTGATTCAATACCTGTCTCTCAATTATACTTAAGTAGAATCATTAAATCACTAAGCATGAAGAACTGAGGGCCTGCTGTATGGTGAGGGGTGCTGCCAAGGACCAGGTCTGTGTTATTTGATCCTGCGCACACCCCTCCACCACAGGGATCTAAAGCTAGACAGGTGACTCACACTGAGCCAATCAGATTCTCTCCCCATTCCAAATGTCAGAAGAACAAGAGAAACAGAGATGGATGGCTAACAGAGGAGAATAAAATTAAACAACAAGGCCCTACAGACAAGTTTCTAGAAATTCTACTACTAAGAGGCCCAACACAGGCCTGGTTTGCCTTTCCTTCCCAGGTGTTGGCTATGGCTGTTGGCTCAGCTGACATGTGTAGTGAAAAGTAGAAGCAGAACACAGCGGTGTTTTTTCCTGGCCCAACTTTAATGAGAACATTGCTGTTAATGCAAACCAACACCACTCTGCATAATTTAAGAAGACTGTTTATTTTCCAACTTGCTGGTACATGGCAGTACATTCTCGGTGGATTTATTAATCAAGGTACTGCCCAATTAATAACCTTTCCCAAGAAGTCATCTTGGCAAAGATAATTTAACTTCTCCTTTTCCACTTAACCTAACCTGGCATCATGAATTGTGAAGAACCCTGCTAATGAGGAAAAAAAGATCATTAGTGGCTTTTATTAATCATATAAAATAATTCAAATGCGCCTTACTTCATGAATTAAACAGAGGGTCAAAACATATTATCCAGGGTAAATACTAAAGTTCTAGTTAATAAATTTATAACATTAATCCCCAGGTTTTAAAGTTTTTATGGCCAAACCCTTAAAATTTAACATTACTTAATTAATAATTATTTGAATTTTTCAGTAAATGTTATCTCAACAATTCATTTATTAAATAAAAAATTTAATTTTATTAAAAATAGTTAAAATAAATTATTAAACTATTTAAAATGGCTTTTTAAAAGCTATTTATTACTTAAAATAAACAGCTTAGTTAAAAAAAATTAAGGTTTCACTTCTTTAGCTTCTAAATCGTCAAAACTTAATGAAAGACCAAACACAAACTATTTTCTCTTTTACCACTAACAGTGCTGTTCATATTTTATATATCAAATTTAATGGGAGAAAAAACCCTTAAAAAACATGAACTTCATCTTCCCACCTAGTCTAAGAAAAGGCTTCCACCAACAACAGAGGTCATAATTCACTTAGCCGAACATGCATTTATGAAAATTAATTTACTCGGTTAAATAACACTGACCAAAACCAGTCAGTATATGTACAAGACTTCCAATAGACTAGGCAAGTATATTCAAGCTAAAACAATAGTGCCATCAACAATAATTGCTGCTTTGTTTACTGAACACTTGCTGTCCCTCACGGGCTGCAGTGCAAGCAGGGAACAAGACACAAAAGGCACATTTAATGCCATCACCCACATCCATTTGAGAGCCCACAGCCAGGGGAGAAGAAATAGGCCAGGTTTGGACGTAAGGTTGGGAGTGGAATCACTCACACTCAGTTAAAGAGTGTACATTCTGTAGCCCATTGTAGCTGGGTTTAAATTCTGGCTCTATCATGCATTCTCTGTGGGGCGGTAAGGAAACTATTAGAATTCTCTGAATCTTAGTTTCCTTAGTTATAAAATCAGGATGATGGCAGGAATGCCTATTTCATAGGGTTGCTGTGATGATTACATGCATGTAAAGTACATGGGAAAGTGGGTAGCACACAGTAAGTGCTCAATAAATGTCACCTGTTGTTATTCACCCAGTACAACACTCATGACAGAGGAAGCTCTGGGCCAACTACTTTACTTACACAATATCATTTAATCCTCATAACACTCCCTGACATAGACAGTGTTATTCCAACTTTAAAGAAAACTGAACAGATCTAGAGAAGTTCTATAACTTGCCCAAAGTCACAAGACAGCAAATGACAGAACCAGATTCAAACAAAAGATGTCTGGCCCCAAGGACCTTGATTTTTTGTTTACCTGATTGCTGTCTAAGTTATTAAGACTCACAGAGTATCTGTGTGAGGTACAAACACAAACTGTATCAACATGACAGGGAATGTTTATTTTAAGCTCTCAGACGCTATGCTAGAACTTTCTCACAAACTATTCATAAATCAACATTTTCACTCCTATTTTTTTTTTATTTTTTGTATTAACATTTATTTTTTTCTCATCTACATCCTTCTCTATCTCTAGAATGTGAACTCCTGGAGGTGTGCAAATCATCTGTCTAGTTTTGTATTCCTAGCACTTAAGATCAACACATGGTAGGTTTTCAAAAAATGATTGCTGAGGGAATTAACATGATTATTATTACAATTTAAAGACAAAGAAATGGAGTCTGAGAGAGATTGAAACAACTTGCCCATGGTCAAACAGCTTTTAAGATACAGAATCTCTCCCATCTCCAGGCACAGATGCCCATAAAGGCTGGCTTTCCATTACACAGTGTTACCTTTCTAAGATAAATCTTAATTGTCTTTTCTCAAAATAATAGCAATCTGTAGCAACTGCTATGTCTTAGTAGCAGAAACCATTTCAAATTATTTGTTTAGAAAAGAATTAAGTAAACATACCACCTATTTCAGATATATCCATTCTTTCACTTGCCAAGATTTGTTTTTAATTAATCACATGCCCAAGAATAGCTATCATTTTTTCTTTGTATTCAGGATTATAATTAAAAGTCCAACTTTATTACTTCCTGTGCATTGAAGAGGTTAAGGGGCATCCCAGAAGAGTGGGGAAAGTCCCCACTCAAGGCACTTCAGGTAGACTGAGGGGAAAAAAAAAAAAAGTAAACATCTCCTTAAAATTAATGTGTATATTTATAATGTCCTCCCAACTGTACTGTTTAACTATAACAGGGACTGGGCATGATTTAACCCAAAAATGCAACTTGTTTTAAAGTTCTGCCCAACTTGTAAATTCCTTAAACAGGGTTTCATCAGTCTAATAAAACCAAGAGGAAAATTCCAATAATGTTTTAAAGCATCAAACTGTAGATTAAATATTTACTTTACTACACCTTTTATTGCCCAACCTAAGAAGATGAAAAAAATGGAAATATTTTTTGCCAAGTGACATCTATTATTTGATATTTTTTCTTAGATATACCAGAAAGGGGAAAGAAAATTCCATGACTACTTCATCAATTGGAAAATGAAGTAATATTTAATGATAATAGGTAAGATCAAGACAAAAACAAAACAAACAAAAACCCACAAAACCGCTACAAATCAACTAGTCAATGGCAGAGCTAAAGTAGAAAATGATCAGTAATATGCCAACCAACTAAGATTGATTATTGTTTTTGTGACAAGTATTTATTCTCTTTTCCTTTTGATTTTACCTGAAGAGACCTAAATTTTAAATCACAATTCAAAGACATTATTTCACAGGATGGAATGGGAATCTTCTGGGAAACCAATATTTCACATGGTAAAGACAATCACGCCACTTTAAGTCTCTTCCAGGATTTCTAAAGCTACAGGAATTTCTAACTAAAATTATAATACCCAAAATAAACAATCAATGAAAAGAAAGAGCTACGCAAATTAACCTATGAGACACTATTTCATACCTACTAAAGTGGCTATAACCAAAAGGCAGACAATAACATATTGGCAAGGACATGGAGAAACTGAAATCCTCATACATTGCCTGTGGGAATGTAAAATGAAGCAGCCACTCTGGAAAAACAGTTTGACAGTTATGACCTGGTAAATCTACCCCTACTTACCTACCCAAGAGAAATGAAAATATATGTCCATACAAAAATCTGTATATAAATGCTTATACCTGCATTATTCATAATAGTCAAAAACTAGAAACAATCCAAACGTCCATCAATTGTGAATAAACAAAATGTGGCACAATGGGATTCTACAGTGCAATTAAAAAAAAATGAAGTACTCAAACATGCTACATCTGAGGAGTGCAGAGCCTGATGCAGGGCTAGATCTCACAACCCTGAGATCACAACCTGACCCAAAACCAAGAGTTGGATGCTTACCCCAGCACCCCAGTAAAAATTATTGAATTGAATACTTAAAACAAGTGAATTTTATGGTACTTATTTGTACATTAATAGAGCTGTTTTATTAAAAAGGAGTACCTATATTTCTGTAAAATTTCTTCAAATAAAAATAACATGAGGGAAATACACACACCCCCACACAAAGACATTAGATCCTAGGGGAATTGGAATAAAAACATTTTTCCATCAAGTTTTGACTCGTAGCAGGCTTTTCATCTCTATATCCAGAAGACTGCTTCTGCTTTTTTTTTTTTGGTGCATATGCTAGATTATTATTAATTAATTTTAATACTGGCTTAACATTAACTTGCATATTAGTAAGATCTACTTCCCAAGGGATTTGAGATATTTAAACATTATGTAGTGTAAATTACTGCAACTGAGAAAATCAATATTAACAAAGAAATTGTCAGGGTGTCTGGCTGGCTCAGTTGGAGGAGTCTGCGATCTTGATCTCAGGGTTGTGAGTTCAAGCCCCACATTAAGTATAGAGATTACTAAAAATAAATAAACTTTAAAATGGCTGCATTTGCAAACAGTTCTCTTTTTTTAAAGATTTTATTTATTCATTTGAGAGAGAGGAAGAGGATGGAAGGAGAGTGAGAGGGAGAAGGAGACTCCCCCTGATGAGCAGGGAGCCAGATGCAGGACTCGATCCCAGAACCCTGAGATCATGACCTGAGCCGAGGGCAGAGGCTTAACTGACTGAGCCACCCAGGCACCCCTCTATTTTTTTTAAGTAGGCTCCATGCCCAGCATGAAGTCCAGCATGGGGCTTGAACTCACAACCCTGATATCAAGACCTGAGCTGAAATCAAGAGTTGGATGCTTAACCAACTGGGCCACCCAGGCGCCCCTCAATGGTTTGCATTTCTGTGCAGTTACTTTTGCTTGAGATTACATAAATGAGGATTTCCCTCATAGGAATTTCTAATATATACCACCCAAGTGAATTAAAAAAGACATCAACCAAGGATACTGTACATATCAGACTTAATATTTAACTCCATTTTGATTTGATTTTAAAAATCTAATAATATCAAACTATAGTCTGTTGACACCACAGGATTTGATTTCAGGAAAAAATCCTTCTATACTTAGAAAAGAAAGCAATTTTTTAAAAGATGGAACCTAGTCCTACTATGTGACCAACTTAAAACATTACCCTCTTTACAAAAAGAAATTAAATCAGAAAATCTCTATTCACTCTAAAATAATTTGTTTTATTGTTTCTTTTTAAAAGCAGGAGAACTAATTAGTAGTAAGGGCACCGAATTAAATTCCTCGATCTAAATTCCGGCCTCACCACTTACTAACTCAATGACTTCAGTCAAATTACTTTGACTTCTCTGGGTTTTCTCATTTATTATAGTAGAGAGAGATTTCTGAAGAAATATCCCGATTCTTAGAAATCTCTCCCCTAACTTCCCCTCAAGAAATCCTAAAACAACATCATGTTTATCAGGAGTTTTGTTTGATAAATAATATGTATAAAAATTATGGGTAACTTGAAAATAAAAGTAAAAAAGTGTTGTTATTGGGAAATATTCATTGAAAACAAGTAACTTTTACACCACCCAAGATGGCAATAAGAGCTTATCTATCTCTAAAATAAACATGGACTGGGCGCCTGGGTGGCTCAGATGGTTAAGCGTCTGCTTTCGGCTCAGGTCATGATCCCGGGGTCCTGGGATCGAGTCCCGCATAGGGCTCCCTGCTCGGCGGGGAGCCTGCTTCTCTCTGCCTCTGCGTCTCTCTCTCTCCCCCTGTGTTTCATGAATAAATAAATAAAATCTTTTTAAAAAATTAAAAAATAAGTAAATAAATAAATAAAAATAAAATAAAATAACCATGGACTGACTGGGACCCAGCCTGGATGGAAGGCCCCAACCCCAATCTTGATGAAAGATATTAGGGTCTCTGGTTTCCAGTCCTGAGAGAGTGCGTGCATGCACATGGGGCAGGGAGGAGGGGCAGAGGGAGAGAGAGAGAATCGCTCAAGCAGACCCCTGACTGAGCACGGAGCGCAATGCGGGGCTCCATCCAGGGACCCTGAGATCATGACCTGAGCCAGGGAGGAGGGGCAGAGGGAGAACTTTTGGCAATTAATATTGGTAATAACAATAATAATAAAGAGTTAGCATTTATTATTTATGAAACACCAGACACATGTTCCATGTACTAACTCATTTAATCCTCACAACTCTATGAAGTAGATATTACAGTATCCCTATTGCACAGTTACAAAAACTTAAATTATACAAAGTTAAACATAAGTAGCACAATACAGGAATTCAAATCCAGGTGACTGGCTCTACAACTGAGCCAGTAATTACCTACCAGTATTTTCATTCACATCCTTACACAAAACCCACTTATGTTCTCTTGCCTTGACTCTGATCACTAAGGTGCCTGTGAAGAGTGGCATTTAACCCCTAACTACTGTCAGATACTTCTGTCTCTCTTGTTTCTCCGATTGCCTTGCCAAGAGGGAAGCTATCAGACCCTGTTAAAAAAGCAAAACATAAAACTTCACAAAGTCCAATTTATTCAGCCTAAAAATATGTAAAATAGTTAATATTAATCATAGGGTAACTATGAGGATACAATGTGCTAATACACACTGAGCAAACAACAGTAACAGACACATAAGAGCTCAATAAAAGTTAGCTATTATGTCATTTGGATGAATTACCCAATGCTTGCTTTTCCCTCATACTGAAGCATGAGACAAGGAAGGAACACATATGCTTTATTTACATTCTTTCAATATTTATCATAGGATATACTCTGGTTTATTATTCTCAAACATAACTCTGACTAAACCATGTGTACATAATACCAATCAAGATGACCTTACCTTCCTTGTTTACATATTTCTAACAGTGTACTATAAATAGCATAAAAATGTGTATCATATTTTTAAGTCAATTTCAATGCCAAGAGTATTAATATATATTGTTTATTTAAGTACATTTGTATTTTAGAAAATACCTAACATTACTGCTATTCATTCAATCATCTGAAATAAAAAATGAGACCATGAAACAGATCTAAATTATTCAAAATCAAATACATTAATTTGTTTGGCTTCCTTCCATTTATCTATATAGGATAACATTAAAATGGAGAAAAAAATTAAGATAAATTGCTTCTGGGTGCTTAGTCCAGATGCCTCAGAATAAGAATCTAAGGGAATTGGACCATCATCATCGTTGGTCAAGAAAAGGTATGCTGTGGGGCACCTGGGAGGCTCAGTTGGTTGGGGGGCTGACTCCTGATTTTGGCTCAGGTCATGATCTCAGGGTCCCTGGATGGAGCCCCACATTGCGCTCCGTGCTCAGTCAGGAGTCTGCTTGAGTGACTCTCTCCCTCTCCCTCTGTCCCTCCTCCCTGCCCCATGTGCATGCGCGCGCTTTCTCAAATAAATAAATAAATAAATCTTAAAAAAAAAACAAAACTCAAGTATATCTACAGAAGTTACACCGTTAATCTTTAGTATAGAGATTTAGGAAAAACTCTGCAGAGGAAGAAATAAAATATTCACTTACAGTATTTGTTAAATTTATAATGAACTATTTATCTTGGCACTAAGACTGTACAAAGTACCAATTTTTGTCAAGTGTTTTGTAAAGGATTTGCAGTCTTACGCCGTATAGACCAGTATTAACTTCTTACACTGATAAGACAACTGAGATTTTAAGAAGTGTCAGAAAGTTCTACACTTAGTATTTGGGGGCAGAAACCCAAGTTCTGACTTACAACTCCATGCCCTTTCCACTCCACCACATTCTCTGATGTAACTTGGCCAGCATTTTCCTAAGTATGTTCCACAAACACTTAGGGGAAAAAAACTAAGTCCAGTAAATTGAGAAATGATATCTTCCCTGTCTGCCTCTTTGGCAGTAAGTAACACTACACATATTTGCATAATAAAATCCTGTAATCAAAAACTTGTTTATCTTTGTCTAGCTCAGTATCTCCCAAACTTCTTGACAACAAAATTCCTCTATTCTACTAACACCTGTTAACATTATGCAGTACACACTTTGGGAAATGTTGTTATAGGCTAAAGCATTATGTTTATTAGCACTTAATGTAATAGATATAGCATAGGGACTATTTCACTACTATTACTACTAAATAAGTTACTTGAATAAGTGTCTAGCTTGGTGCATGCCACCTCCTAGGCACTCAATATAATAATGAAGAACTACATGAACTAAATAGAAGCTTAATATAAGTACTGTCTCCTGACAGCACTGTTATCAAAGCAGCAAACATTTACCAAGTACCAACTATAAGATAAGGCACTAGAATAATGGAGATACAAAAATAATGATTTCTACCCTCACAGATTAGCAGGAGGAGATTAATTATAATGCAAGTCGAGCAGTGATAAATGCCAGAATACACAAAATACCACTGTAACAAAGAGATAGAAGAAAAACTGAATTTATAGAAAAAGAGTTCCCTAAAATTGCTCTTGGATGGAGCAGAATGAGTTCAGTTTATAACTCTACCACCAACTCAGCATGTTTGTATCTGATGGTAAAAAGGATCAAAATCTCTCTGTAGCTTTCCCTGTCTCTATGCAGAAAGGATTGCTCCCATTTCAAATTTGTTTCTTCAAAAGAACACCAATATGACTAGAGACTCAGAAGCCACCTAAATAGGCTCCTGTGGCAAGACAGAACAGTCTGAGCATCAACAAGTGCAACGGGCTGAATCACATCAAATATCTTTAGGCCAAGAGTTCACAATGATAATTAAAAACAAACAAATAACAGTGTTGATATTTGAAGGATGGTAGGTAACTACCACATTACTTTGTATACTTGTAAAAAGAGAAAGAATCAAGGTAAAAAAAAAAAAAAAAAAAAGAGCACTCCACGACTGCCAAGAACAGAGCACATAAAACTTTCGTAGAGGAGCACTAACTTGGGACCTAATCCAGTCTCCACAGGATTATGAAAGATTTCCTTGAGGGAGAAGACTAGCTTTGAGTTTTAAGGATCAATTTGACTTAGATTAAAAAAAGAGAGAGAGAGAAAGAAAGAGAAATAAAAAACAGAGGTGGGCATCCCAAGCAGGAAGGTGAAAAACAGCATGGGGAGACTTCAGCAAGCTGTATCTGGTGGAGGACAGAGTTAGTGAATAAAACCTAAAGGCTGGATGAGGCTAGAAAGCTAACTGAAATTAGATTTTAAAAAAATTCCTTAAAGGCCTTGTGAAGAAACTTGGAGTTTCTACCACACTTGAGAGGAAGTCTTAGAAGAGTGCTATTCAGTAGGTAAAGACAAGGTCAAATTTTATTTACGATAAACCACCCTGGTGGTTGTGAGGAGAAAGTACTGAACTGTAACAAGAAGAAAACAAAGAAGAAAGGGAGATCATAGCAAATCTGAAAAATATTTAGGAGATAAATGTAGTGACAGAACAGTGACTGGAAAAACAAATTTAGATGGAACTTTCTGTGACTTCCCACAGCACTTTAAAAATAATCCTATTGTAGCATTTACCATAAAGTCTAATAGTTATTTGCATTTTGGTTCCCCCATGATGCAGAGTTGTATTAAGATAAGTACTCAGTGCCTGATACATAGTAGGTCTACCACAAATGTTATTTAAGTATAGAGAGATGCAAATTTTACCAGGACATTATGTTTCTGGGGAGAGAGAGAAAGAGAGAGTGTCTTGGCAATAAAAGTCTTTAATCCTAAAAGTCAAGCCATACGGATAAAACTAAATGTACTGGGGCGCCTAGGTGGCTCAGTCGTTGAGCATCTGCCTTCAGCTCAGGTCATGATCCCGGAGTCCTGGGATCGAGCCCCGCATCAGGCTCCCTGCTCAGCGGGGAGTCTGCTTCTCCTTCTCCCTCTGTCTACCACTCTGCCTACTTGTGCTCTCTCTCTGTCAAATAAATAAATAAAATCTTTAAAAAAAAAAAAAACTAAACTAAATGTACTGAATTTTCCCTATATGAAGTCAATATAATAAGGCTTCACCTAGCAATTTCCTTAGTTTTCTACCAGTAAATAAAAATAAATCATATAAGAAAGTACTACATTATCCATAAAGCAGTAGTAAAAACATATCCTGCTGTCTACCATTTTGAGATTGCAAAAATAAGACCTCATCTTCTCATTTCCTAAAGTTCTAAAAGAATTAAATTTTAATAAGGCCACCTGACTTTCTCTTTATAATAGTGTCTTTTACCTGGTTACAGCCACATACCAACCCATTTCTCCATAAACAAGGTAAACCAGAACTCTTTACCTGTATTTCTAATCCCATCATGGGGTGGGGTAGGGAAGACACTAAAGACAGAAAGCAAACTAAAGTAAGATGCACTTTAAATGAACAAGTATGACATATCCATTTGATAAGGATATTAATTTTAGGCAAAAATTTGAATGAATACAACTTAAATGTTTAAGTTGTATACTTTGTTCAGCATTTTATTCTTTTTTTTTTTTTTTAAAGATTTTATTTATTTATTTGACAGAGAGAGGCACAGTGAGAGAGGGAACACAAGCAGAGGGAGTGGGAGAGGGAGAAGCAGGCTTCCTGCTGAGCAGGGAGTCTGATGCAGGGCTCGATCCCAGGACCCTGGGATCATGACCTGAGCCGAAGGCAGACGCTTAACGACTGAGCCACCCAGGCGCCCCTCAGCATTTTATTCTTATGAATCAATCCTTGGTACTGAATTAACAGCTTTCATTTGAATAAACTCTTCGGGCCATATGGCAAAGAGCAATTTAGCTTCTAAGTCACTCTGTTAAACAGCATTTATAAATGTTATTCTTTGTGGAACTATAAACATACAGCAGGTTAACACCAGTGTTGTAGACACTCTCAGGCTTTTTCAAACCTGGTACATTTGCCTAATTTTAGGCAGTCAGTGGCAACCTACCAACTTATTTCACCACTATGTCTGTTACCACGGTTAAAGACAAACTGACTGCAAGATATTTGGAATATAACTGGCAAACATTATATCCTTGACTAACATTTCTATTTTAAATCTATTCATCAGAAAATGAAAATGGTTAGAAACTAGTTTTCCAGGATGTCATAAAATAATTTTCTTCCCAACTCCCAAGAGATATACAAAGTTTTATCCATTAAAAACTTCAACTCTAGTCAAATAACACCGTTTCTTGGATTTTCTCATACCTGTGTAAACAACTACTTTAATTATTAGGCCCTGTATATGGCAACTGCTGTAGGCAAATAGAGGTTTCCTTTTAATGGAATAACTTACTCCGTTTATCCAAAAGAAAAAAAAAAAGTCATAAGCAAATTAAGAAAACCGCAGCATTTCAAAGAAGTTATGTAGTATGTACAAATTCCTACTTCTGACGTATCAAAGTATTTGCAAAACAAAAACAAAAATCTTCTATTACCAAATACTCAGTTTCTAAAGAGGACAAACATAAATAATAACTATTGAGGTGTTTATGTATTCACGGTATCTAAACATGGTAAAAAGATGTTGCAAAAACTTTAAAAATAGATAAAGAATTTTCTACTGAAAGTGTTTTTGTAAAACCAGTACTTTTATACTCAGGAGTACTGAATATAGGTCCCTTTGCAGTCTGTAAACATTACTGGGTAGCAACCCAGAAGGACACTGCTAGGGAACAGTGCAAGGTATTTTTTTTTTTTTCTATTTTTTCCATTTTCTTTACCCATGGGAGCTGAATTGGCTATCTCAATTAAGTATAGGTTCTGCTCATTCAAAAAGTGAAATTCTATAACTCATGGTACAGCTGACAAGATCTCTAGACTAGATTTAAAAAACAAAACAAAACCTTGTTCCCTTATCTCTCAGTGTTCTCATCTGTAAACTCAAAATATTAGAATCGTTACTTTCTAAGGTCTTTTCCCTCTCTACATTTCTGATTCCTTGGAAAGAAGCTAGATTCTAGCACCAAGCAACCTCAGGTATAGCCTCAGGTGAAGAGATATGGGAGGAAGGAAGGAAGGAAAGAAAGAAATGAAGGTTTCTCAACCATTTAAGGATCTGTCTGAAAAATCCGTTCACTGGAGTACTTGAATTTTTACCCCGATTGAAATTCCCTTGAGCTTTCCCTCAGGTTTTGCTTCAGGGCAATGCAATTAATTTACCTACAATTATACTACTTGATTAAACAACAAATGGAGATAAGTCCATAGAAATGAAAATTCACAGCAAAGGAAGAGAGATAAATCACAATGCATTCTACACCAAAGCTGTAATTAATAAAAACAACCACTGCTCAGGAAAATATTAGAAAAGGCCATTTCTATTCCATTTGCAGTGAGTGTTAAAGAACTTTTGGAAAGAGTCAAAAATAAAACAAAGTTTGGTCATTTAAGGAAAGATATCCAGAAAATTCACCAAATAGTGCAGTGTGTGTTTGCAAATACTACGTAAAGCTAGGTGGTATTAAACTTAAGAAACTGCACCTGTCCTTCTCTATATTTAATCTATCCACTCTTTTTTAAAGATTTTATTTATTTATTTGAGAGACAGAGAAGAGCACAAGTGGGGGTGGGGCAGAGGGAAATAGAGAGGGACAAGCAGACTCCCTGCTGAGCGCAGAGCCTGACAGGGCTGATCCCAGGACCCCAAGATCATGACCCTAGCCAAGTCAGATGCTTAACCAACAAAGCCACCTAGGTGCGCCTAATCTATCCACTTTTTCATGTATCATTTGTTTTGTTCCTTCCCAAAGCACCTCTCTTTGCCATGAAAGAAAATAATGATCTCAAACACATAATGACATAGGCTGAGAAAAAAACTATTTGTGCTAGAAATTAAAGCAAAGGATAAGGGAAAGAGCAATTAAATTCAAGTACAGAATTCTCAAAAATACAAAAAAATTTGATGTTTTTCTATTTTAATAGACACAAAATGTTCAGTTTAGAAGAACTACTAACCAAAACCTTTAGTTATCCAAATATATTATTAATATCAACACTCCATATTTAATGAAAGAGAACAGAGGGCAGAGGAACTGCTATTCAGCAATATTTACTGAACACATACTATACACCAACAGTGTACTTGGTATTAATATGTTATCTCATTTAATTATCATAGCGATCTTTAAGGATTCTCATCTCAACAATGTAGACAAATTAAGCTCAGTAAAGTTAAGAAACTAACTCAAGCTTAGCAAAATAAAAATGAAATCAGTTAACCTAAAATCGTTTAGGAAAGCCAAATATGTCCTCCAGCACATAATCAGTCTAACGTGTTGTACATATTTAGCCCCAAATACAAAATCCTGAAGCATCAAAGAGATAGAGGATTATTCAAAAGTCTGTAGCAATTACTGGAAAAAAATAGAAAAAAATATGTTCTTGTACATTTGATTCAATAAGAGTTTCAATTTTTCAAACTTCGTACTTTAACTCAACTGCTGTAATTTTATATCTGGAACAATAGATTAATATTTAATACACATTTAAATATTTACTTTTACATACAATATTGTTTGGTTCAAATAGAAACAATTGGCATTTTAAGAGACAGTCAAAAATTTATCAAAAAGTAGATCTGACGACCCTCAAGGACTAGAATATTGAGAAATACACACTGTGGTATAAGTTACATGCACTTTTTTAAAGGGAAAGAATATTATTATTATTTATAATAAATAAGACACTAAACCTCATATAATTAAATAAAGAACATAAATATCTATGTATTTAATAAGAACTAGATGCAGAAAATTGTGCCTAATTCTACTACAAACTTATTCCTTAACATTTCATATAGGAGGAACTAAGTAAATCACAACCTTAACTTTTAAGAATATGAAGACAATATTGAGGATCCTGATCTTCTTTTACTCAGTCCAATACTGGTGGTCTAGGATACAGCTACACAGAAGGACATAAAGCTACACATCTCCACATGGAATCCATTCAAACCAATCCAATCCTACGCTTTAGACATACTTCCGTAGTGGAGAAAACAGTATCCCACAAAAATTCATGTCTGCCCAGGACCTTGGAATGTTACCTCATTGCAAAACAGGGTCTTTGCAGATGTAATTGGTTAAGGATCTCAAGATGAGATCATCCTGGATTTAGAGTGGAACTAAATCCATTGACTGGTGTCCCTGTAAGAAGAGTGAAGGAGGCAACGTGAAGATGGGGGCAGAGACTGGAATGATGCATCAGAAAGCCAAGGAACACCAAGGATTGTGTTCACCAGAAGCTAGAAGAGACGCATGAGGCAATTTCTCCCTCAAGCCTCCCTACAGAGGGAACCAACCTTGCTGACACTTTGATTTTGGACTTCTGGCCTCCTGAACTGTGAAAAAAATTAATTTCTGCTGTTTTAAGCAATCTAGTTTGTGGTCCTGTGTTATGAAAGCCCCAGGGACCTTATAAAACTTCTTTTAATATCTTGACATAGCCACTAAGTCATTTCATTATCATAATAAATGAAACCTAAAAACAGAAATAGAAGCACTCTGAAAAATAAATGCTATTTAAATGTGTGGTGGTACTATCATCATCACTGTCATTACTGTTGTTAAATCAATAGATGTGTATATATAATACTAATCATCTTAAAAGAAGATGTATACCTCCCCACGTTCACATCAGAAGTCATCTAAAAAAATATTCTCGGGGCGCCTGGGTGGCTCAGTTGGTTAAGCGACTGCCTTCGGCTCAGGTCATGATCCTGGAGTCCCGGGATCGAGTCCCGCATCGGGCTCCCTGCTCGGCAGGGAGTCTGCTTCTCCCTCTGACCCTCCTCCTCTCATGCTCTCTGTCTCTCATTCTCTCTGTCTCAAATAAATAAATAAAATCTTTAAAAAAAAAAAAAAAAAAAAAAAAAAAAAAATATTCTCAAATCAAATAAGGAAATTTTATAGAAGTTTCTTCAGTTCATTTTTCAAAGCAACTTTAGTACAGAAGGAAGAATGACCTCAAAGTCAGTACACCAAGTTTTGGCTTTATTACTAATTCATGACCGTGATCAAGTTATTAGATCTGCAGGCATCAGGTTTCTTATCTATAAAGCAAAAAGTTTAACAGAAACCAGATGATCTCTAAAGTCCAACTACTATGACTACTGCACAGCATAGTTTCTTTCTTCCTTGCAAACAAAACTGAAACTCAAATTATTTATGCTAGAAATAGCCAATGTGGGTGCCCTTCAAAAAAGAAGAAAAAAGGAAAAAAAAGAAAATTAAGAGAAATAGCCAACCTGGGAATGGATGAAGGTGGAAAATTAAGAACTTCATGACTAAAATGGGGAGAAAAATCTTAAGTGAAAAGGCAAATATTTTAGTAACTAAACCAAACAATCTATTTCTGGTAGGACAAGTCTTGTTTTTGGCAAGTAAGTGACATGAAAAAGGAAGAAATGGAAAACATGACTGGTGACTACAGTAAAGACAGCTGGGCTTCATAAATTACACTTAATCATGACTTTACTGTGTGAGTGTTAAGACAGCAAACATCAACAAATACCCGCTGTTCTCACATTGAATATTAGAAGCCTGACATTCTAGGTTTTTCATTTACAAGTAAGAGTAAGGATCTTTTTTTAGCCTCATAAGAATTTTTAGAATCGGGCGCCTGGGTGGCTCAGTTGGTTAAGCGACTGCCTTCGGCTCAGGTCATGATCCTGGAGTCCCGGGATCGAGTCCCGCATCGGGCTCCCTGCTCGGCAGGGAGCCTGCTTCTCCCTCTGACCCTCCCCCCTCTCATGCTCTCTGTCTCTCATTCTCTCTGTCTCAAATAAATAAAAATAATAAAAAAAAAATCTTTAAAAAAAAAAAAAAAAAAAGAATTTTTAGAATCCATGAAATAAGTCTGAGGAGCAATTCATCTGATAAGTAAGGGGAATATGAAGTAAGAGTAATTGAAATAACTTTCATTTATTGAAGGCTTACCCTGTGGAGCACTTGGCTTAATACTTTACATATATCATCAATTATTCCTCAAATAAGCACAAAAAAATAGCATTTACATATATGAAGAAAGTAAAACTCAGAGATATTGAGCAACCTGTCCAAAATCATACTGGCTTCCAAGAACAAGGATTCAAATCTCAGCTTTCCAACCCCAAAACCTATGTTCTTGTTACCCACTAAGATACACTGCCTCGTATAGTGGTCACCCTCAAAGAGGGCAGGTTGTGACTGAAAGGGGCGAGGAAGGCTTTGCGGAGCTCGTAACATGGTTTCTTCACCTGAGTTCTGTTTCACAAACAGGACACAAACAGGTGTTCAGTTGGTCAAAATTCATGAAGCTGAAAGCCTAAAATCTGTGTGAGCTTCTGAGTATGCTGTACCTCAGTAAAATGTGTATATATTGCCTCTGCATTAGTCAGAACTCTTTTACAAGTAAAACTCCAACTCACACTAGCATCAACAAAAAGGGAGGCTTTAATGGCTGACATGGCTAAACAACTCAAAGTTCAGGGGTAGAGTGAATGTCAGGGTGGAGTGAATCCAGGGACTAGAGCACCATGGTGGCCTGTGGTGTCTCTTTTTTCCCAATTCCTGACCCACGCTGGTGCTGTCTCATTCTCTTCTGGCTGCTGATTTTCATCCTTCTAGCTCCTTAAAAGAAGTAAAAAGGTCTTTTCAATCAGCTCTAATTAAAAAGAAAATGGTCAGGGGCAGCTGGGTGGCTCAGTCGGTTGGGTGGCCGACTCTTGATTTCCACTCAGGTCATGATCTCAAGGTCGTACAATTGAGCCTCCTGTCGGGCTCTGCGCTGGGCCTCAAGCCTGCCTGGGATTCTCTCTCTCCCTCTCCCCCTGCCCCTAACCTCCACTCCCAGCGCGTGCCCATGTGCACTCTCTCTCTAATTAATTGAAAAAGGGTTTGTAGAAGGACAGTTGGGTCATCAGATATACCTGGGCCAATTACTATGGCCAAGGAGATGAGGTTACCATCTCTGGTCTTATCTTAGCCATATAGCCACCTCTTTGGCCAGATGGAAGGAGGAATACGTGCACTATAAATATGGTTATTAAAGAAACTGTTCAGTACACAAAACCACTCTAATTCTTCATCAATTATATCCTAACTCATAAAATACATAACTAATACTATTTTTAAGAGTGATGTTTCATATTTATTAAACAATTCATAAACCACTTTAAAAATTTTTTTAAAAATCATAGTTAAAATAGATTTGCTCCTTCATAACCCTGTGAGGCACATAGGGGAACCATGACTATCTTCAGTTTACAAAAGAAGGAACTGAGGCTCAGGAGATTAAGTAACATGTTCAATATTACAAGCTGATAGATGTCACAACATCAAATACCAAGTGTTCTTTCAACCATAACATACTATGAGTCACAGTAGTCTAAAATTACATTAAAGACTTAATAGTACATATGAGAACACGGTTCAAGAAAAAGAATTAAGGTGCCTGGGTGGCTCAGTCGTTAAGCGTCTGCCTTCAGCTCAGGTCATGATCCCAGGGTCCTAAGATCGAGCCCCGCATCGGGCTCCCTGCTCTGTGGGAAGCCTGCTTCTCCTTCTCCCTCTCCCACTCCCCCTGCTTGTGTTCCCTCTCTCGCTGTCTCTCTCTCTGTCAAAGAAATTTAAAAAATCTTAAAAAAAAAAGAAAAAATTAATAGAGAAAATATAATAAACCCATTTGTCTGAGGCTCAGTACTTCTATTTTGGTAAGCCTTAATTTGCTATCTAATACTATAACCATTCAGAGGCAAAAGAGGACTGCATGGGAATCATCCCATTAGAATGCATTTCTTGTATATAACTTAGAACACTTTCAGCTGCAAGGAAATAAAACTCCAGCTCAAGTGACTGAAAAAATAAGGTGTTTATTAACTCTCACTATAAGAAGTTCCTAAGTAGGACATTTCCCAATTCTGTGGCTCAAAAATCCTGAAAACTCAGGTTCTTTCCATCTGTCACCTTTGCCATCCCCAGCCCGCTGACAAGCTCCCCTTATGGGAGCAGGTCACTATGACAGCTTCAGGCAGCAGAGCCTCACCCACCAATGTCCAGAAACAGGCAACAGACCTTCTCTCTCTCTCTTTTTTTTTTTAAGTAGGCTCCACACCCAACAGGGCTTGAACTCACAACCTTGAGATCAAGAGTCACATGCTCCACCGACTCAGCCAGCAAAAAACATTGCTTGGTTTTTATTTATAGTGATACTAAGCTGAATACTATCAAATGGTAGTCACAAAATCAAAGAATGTTCAAATACTAATGTTTCAAAGGTAACCCCAGACCTTCTCTTTCATTTCATTTATTTACCTATGTTGAATTAGTTCATAAATGTAAAGCAATTAGAAAATGCCTGGCACACAATATATGTCATGTAACTTTTGCTATTACTATTGTTGAGTCTCTTTTTAAGAGATGGCAGACTTGTCCCAGAAGCTTCACATCTCCTAAGCCAGAATTGGAATACATGACCCTTTCTTTCTTTTTTTAAAGATTTATTTATTTTAGAGAGAGAAAGCGTGCATGCAAGAAAGAGCATGAGAGGGGGTAGGGGCAGAGGGAGAGAGAGAATCCCAAGCGGACTCTGCGCCGAGTGTGAAGCCCGATGTGGGGCTCGATCCCACCACCCTGAGATCATGACCTGAGCCGAAATCAAGAGTCGGATCCTTAACCAGCTGAGCTACTCAGGCGTCCTAAAAGCTGAAATTTAATACTTCTTTAAGGTTTATTTATTTGTTTTAGAGAGAACTCGCGAGAGAGCTTGCAAGTGAGGGGAGGGGCAGAGGGAGAGAATCTTTAAGTAGACTTCCTGCTAAGAGCAAAGGACTTGATCTCAGAACCCATGAGATTATGATCTAAGCCGAAACCAAGAGTCAGACACTCAACTGACAACCACCCAGGCGCCCCAAGACATAACACTTAATCATCTGTGCAACTCTGAAACGCTCTGTGTAGATACTTAGTACACACACACACAAAACTGAACTTCACTAAAAACGTAGAGAATTTCAAGTGTCAGTCAAGTTGATGTTACTCAGGCTAGTTTCTCATTTAAAACTAAACCTTAAATGAATCCCACTGTTAGCTTATATTTAAAAGCCACTAGGCATATTCATTCAAACTTTCTTGCTGGATATTGACTCCATAAAGGTAAGGACCAAGATCTGTATCATACAGTTCTTTCTCATTTCTACAGATGAAGTTAGATTTGAGGGTTATTTCTGGGCCACCCTTCTCTTATGTATTCACCTTCTGAAAATAAAACCTCATTCTCTCATAATTTGACCTGCGTATTTACAACGAAATCCTATGGGTCAACATCGTAGTGTGTCAATTATCTTTGAAACCACATAACTCCAGGCCTCTATTTAGAATGACTTCCAAAAGACAAATAATCCCCTCTCCTTAGGAACAAGAAACTAGAAATATGAAAGCACAGTATTATGTTATAAAAAACATTTAGCAGCCCGATATTAACAAACTACTCTGGTTTCTCCTAATTCCATTCTTGAAGCATTAATTGTTCCTCCGAATTAATGACTGAAAATTATTTTGTTTCAACAGGAACTTTCAAATTATTCATGACTCTGGATGGCTCTAATAGTACAAAATGAAGTTTAAAATCAGATGTTAAAAGAACTTTTAAAAATCTCAAAATAAATAATGCACAGAATAATTTGTTAAAAGGTACCTGATACCTAATTAGATCTTCTACACACATTTTAATACTTTAAAAATTTTTGTTTTTATTTTCTCTTGGAAATTTCACATCTGATACTAGAGTTCATGGTCACAACAGTCTACAAATCAAGTCATGGTCTTTCAGGTTAGCTAGTGCTCAGTACTAAAAAAATATAAATGTCACCATTTTCTAGTGGGAAAGGTGACACTAAAGTGAATTACAACTAAACATACATATATATGTTTTTTTTTTCAAGAAAATTCAAGGTGAACATTGCTTGGTTTTTATTTATAGTGATACTAAGCTGAATACTATCAAATGGTAGTCACAAAATCAAAGAATGTTCAAATACTAATGTTTCAAAAATTATTTAATCTAAGACTTATGAGGTTCAAATCAGATGTGAAATTTTGTTGTGTTTATATATTATATACACTTTTCTGGAAATAAGATCCTGAGAGCTTGGAAATTTCATCACAATTTCAAAGGGACGCATGACTGAGAAGAGGCTGAGAACTTTATCAAGTTAATGTAGAGAGTGGTAAGTGAACCTCAAAGAAATGAAATGATTTGCCCATGGTCAAATAATCAGCAAGTATCAGCATCGGTACCCAAGCGTTCTTTGCACTGAAACATAACCCCTTCTAAAAGACTTTTTAAATAAACATACATTTAAGAAAAAAACAAGTCTGTATGACCTAAGAGCAGTGAAAGGAGCTCTCAGGCTGATGATAAAAGGGAGTAATACCAAGATGGCAGGTGAGAGGTGTAACATGCTAACAACCCCCCAGCATGGAGCATGGGGCAGAGTTCTAGGAGGCCATTCCCAAGGGGCGGGAAAAAAAAAGGAACTACTGGAGTTAACTACTGGAGTACTTGAATGTGAGAGACTACAACAAAAGGAGTTTTATAGTTCTATCAGAGACTTTGGAGAATTAGAAAAATCAAGCCAAAGGGGAAAAAAGTTGCAGACAGAAAATATCATAGTATATTACATGACACAGTTCTAAACAACAAAGGCTGCATACTGATTTCACCAAAATTTGTAGTCATTTGGGAGGACTGGAGGAAGGAAGACTGGGGCTAAATCTTTATCATACAGTCAGAAGTCAACAAGTAACATCTCTAATGAAATAATCAAGAAAAAGCAAGGTTTAAAAACATAAATCATAAAGCATAAAAACATAAAACATAAATACCATTTAAAAAAAAACAATCAATATAATTTAACAGGGCACTACTGCATTTTGAGCAGGGCAATTCTCTGTTGTGTGGGGCTATGTTAGAGCACAGATAAGCAAGCTAAGACCTGTGGGCCAAATCTAGCCCACTGCCTGCTTTTGTAAATTATTTAATTAGAACACAGTCGTCCCCATTCCTTTCATTTACTTACATACTATCTATGGCTGCTTTTGTACTATAAACCAGCAGAATTGAGTAATTGTCACAGAAACCCTATGGCCCTCAAAGCCTAAAGTATTTACTATATGGCCCTTTACGGAAGAAATTCGCCAACCCTAGTTTAGAGTATTGTATTACATTTAGTATCCTTTTTTTTTTTTAAGATTTTATCCATTTATTTGACAGAGAGAGACACAGTGAGAGAGGGAACACAAGCAGGGGGAGTGGGAGAGGGAGAAGCAGGCTTCCCACGGAGCAGGGAGCCTGATGCAGGGCTCAATCCCAGGACCCTGGGATCATGACCTGAGCCAAAGGCAGATGCTTAACGCCTGAGCCACCCAGGCACCCCGACATTTAGTATCTTTGATTTCCAACCCACAAATGTCAGCATTCCCCCAAAAGTAATTATGAAAACCAAACCTTCACACCCTACATTTGCAACCCATCCTTCCTAATTCCCTACCAGGGATGAGGAGTAGAACTTTGGTTTAAGCTATAGAGAATTTAAAATAATTGCCTCTGGGGAGCAAAACTCCAGAGGTTGGGTAAGGATAGAGAAAGGCAGTATTAGTAGCTGCTATTTTTTTTTTAATAGGCCTTAAAACAGTAATATTTCAAAGTATTCACATGTATTTCTTCAAGAAAATTAAAATTAAAAGCACAATTAAAAAACAGAATAAAAATCTGGTTAATAGTTCTGGTGGCTCACTAACATAAAATGTGTGATCACATTTGCTAGATACCATCTGTGACATATGTAATGGTTGCTCTGGAGATTTTTTTGGTTGCACATATCCAAAGCTGCTAGGTAAATGATCCTCAGATAAGAAGGGTATTAGTGTACTCACTGAATGCAAGTATAATATTTCAAACCCTCTGTTACCAAGAAAGGTCAACCAAGGATGTTCTACAAATGATCTTCAGTGAAGTTCAAAATGTTTAACATAAAAAGCCAAATAGATTAGATGTTCAATAAACATTACTAACTCTCATAAGTAGACAATAAGAGAAACGCTTTCAAAAATCTATGTAGGAAAGACAAAATAATTTTTAGTTTTATTTAATTCACTTTTAAGCTGACTGGAGTTCAAAGGCAAAGATGACACTAACATAGAGCTACAAAAGACTAAATAAATAGTATGATCAACGTCAGTACTTCTGAATCAGTATGAAACGTGATAGTGTGTATCTGTGGTATGTTCTACACAGAAAAGAAATAACACATCTAAAGATGGACTGTATTCTTAGGTTTGTTTAATCTTTAAAGCACTCTAACTACCACTTCCAATTCAACTAAATTTACAAATTGTTTGATTTTACTCCCCATGGGAAAAGCTTTCAATATATAAATAATTATATTTTGTGAACAGGGACCTGAAGAATCAGGCACCAAAAATGTTTTAAAGTATGAAAAGAAACATAATTCACTACATACACTAAAAACTGAAAATACCACATATAACAACATACATTTTAAAGAGTGTAAACAACACTCCTCAGGAGTAAACTCTCCTACACAAGTACAGTAAATACTGTAGTTTCAAAAAAGTAATTTATTCTCTTTCACTTCATAAAAAATTACTTTGCAAAACTTACTTTGAAACGTATAGGATGACACAGCTAGTTAAGTAGTTATGACAACTAATCCTAAAACATCAAAATAAACATTTTAATATTTTGGTTTGAAAAATACAGTCCTCAAAGGTTTATTTTACTGAAAAGATTCAGCTGTTGAATTGTGACTTACAAGAAACAGATTAAGATTATAGTTTCTCGATATAAAACAGTTATAAAATTGTAACAGTTCTGCTAACGTAGCTATAAAAGAAATTAATGCAAGAAAAAAGTAATGCTTTTATAAAATGCTAACTATATTCAAAATCCTGGAAATTTGGTTTATATTATAGCTGAAAATAATTAATCTAGCTACTTTAATAATGTGGAATAAAAAGTGGAGGAAAAAATAGTGTTAAGCATCATCTTTCTAACTTCTTTAGAAGTAAAATTAGCACAAGGGAAACCAAAATGCTCCCCCTTCCACTTGAAAGATCCTGAAATCTATTTGTCATTATTTCAGGTAATATTTGACATAATTCCATGGCACCAAAAGAAAAAGTACACATTTTTAGAATAAGAATATTTAGAAGGTTGAAAACTTTGACTATGAACTTACCTTCTTTTGATACCAGACTATAGCATCTGTGACTTTGGACGCCATTTATTCCACTGAAATCACACATTCGTCATTTTAGGCTGTGCAAGAGAGAAAAACATACAGACGACTTTACTTCCACCTTCCAAAAGGAGACTGAACAACATGCGTATATAGCACTCTGGTTACTTGCAAAGCAAGGGGTGTATGACTATACTTATATTACACCCTTCCTCATTACTATTTTAGCAACAGGTTCTTCTTAAGCAAACAAAAATCAGTTGCCATAATAAAAGGATCTTTCTATGTGAATTAAACACCGAAATTTTCTAACACGATGGATTTTTTAAAAATAAGCCTTTTAAATAAATTTCAGAATCTCCCAGGTTATACTGCAAATTCTTCATTTATAAATTCATATATGATAGAAATCAATTCATTCACTCCATAACAGATCGGTTTTGCTATAGTTCCCATCTGGGAACTAACGCCAATTACCACTGCTAAAGGATGGCTTGATAAAGATGCCAAAATTTATAATCATATTTAATGTTCCCTGGCACTCAGTAAACACCAATTTGAAGTAAAATCAAATAACTGGAAAAACTTAATTAATTTATGTTAAATACTAAACCAATATTAGAGTTAATTACACAGAAATAATTAATATTAAAGACTTCCCAGATATCACAGTTTGCTAATATTTAGAAATTTACCACAGACCATTTCATAGGCATCTTGTTTGTGTTTGCCTAAACCAGTTTTGCATACTAAACCTAATGGTTCCTTAGCCCTGGAAAGAATTAATTCCAGGCTGATTCCAGTTAACTCTGGAATACTTCTCTGGTCATAAGACCCGGCTGGCATGGAGGGCGTCTCTGGTACGGTGTTACGGATGAGCCTAAACAGGTTCAAACGCGGACACTGGCCCCAGAACTCATTACAAACCAGGCTCATCCAAGGCCACAGAGGATTTTGGAAAAATCCAGGGAGTAACGCACCGTAGTGAGCTGATCCTAGCACGCACGGATCTGTGACTGTACAGATAGATGCTACAGCTCCAGAGTTTGCCCAGAGTCCAAAGAATACCAGAGGTTTATAAATCATTCTTGGAAGCATATTAGGATTCAAATTTAAAGAAAATTACTATCAGGAAGGTCAAATGTTCAGATGATCAATCTCTAAATAAAATTTAAGTCAGAATTTATTTGATGCCTGTATTTTTGAGTGTTGTAAACCAGATTGTTTTATTACCTTTCCTAAGATAACAATTCTGTCTTTAACTGACAAACTTCAAGCAAACTAGGTTTTGAAATCCCCGACAAACGCCCTGGCATTTGTCACAGAAGGAGCATAGAGTCAAAAGACTCGGATTCAAATACTATCTAGTATATAATATTGAAGAAGTCATTTAGTCTCTCTAACCTCAGTTTTTTTCACTTGTACAATAGGAATAACTACCTATTCATCGAGGGTTTCTGTGACTGATGAGATATGATACATAAAATGCCTACCACAGTCCAGCAGCTGTTCATTTATAATTATTTTTATTATTAGTTTTTATATTAAAAATTCTGCAAGCCACGAACTGGGAAATATTTGTATTTCCTTTTTAAAACATTGCAAACGTTTTAGAAAAGGAATGCATGCAATCAGTTTTTGTTGACATTTAAAATAAAAATAGCCACCAGACTATCATAAAATCACAATGTCAATTCCCAACTATATGTACCTGGAGTATTTAGAGATTTCAAAGTTCACCTCCACTGAAGTTTCTCAGTCAGGTGTGGCTACTTTCACTTCTCCCACCAGTTGGGGAAGCTTTCCCTTACTGACTTAAAATCCCCCATTTTGGGTTTTCTGTTCTGGAGACCTCTGGGGGTAATTCATCAGCTTTAACACATTTCATCCCACAAGTTTTTTCCACTGATTCTGCTACAGGACTGTTCATGACAACATTACACCTTCATTATATTTGTTGAGACACATGCTTGTCAAGACACATGTTTTCCAAACTGGTTAGAACTCTCCTTCTCCCCTCTCCTGCCACCCCCCCTTGCCAATTGCAAACTACAAAAAAATGGTACAAATACTATGAGAATATCAACTTTTCACTTTACCCTCCTTTCACTTCACCCAATCTTTACTGACAAAAATTCCAGATTACCTACCAAGATAAAGATCCTCTCTCCTAATCCCCCGAGTGTAAATAATATGCATTTCATATACAAAATGTAAAAGGATTTTTTATTCACTCCATGTATTACTTGTATGAGATATTTAACATATTTGGGGAATATTTAAGTGGGTACATATAAGTACTAATAATTTTTTTAAAAAGCTTCAATGGAAGTGAGGAAAACATTGCCTCCTTCAAATAAAATGATCTTTTATTATCTTTTAAGGTAATTTTTAATACACTTTGGTTTATACCAAGCTACACTTAGAAATAAATTTTGAAAATCAACTATAATAGGACACAAGGTATATGGAATGTTATAAACATTTTATTTATATTTATTTGGATCTACAGAAGTAAAAATTCTATTAAAAAAAAAAACAACACAAGCCTTTCTTCAGTAATGGCAAGGTTTGCTCTGCAAACTCATTTAATAGTTTTTCCATTGTGTCAACCACCTTTCAGTGACACAAGTGGCTCATACCTATTTTTAAAACAGGCTTTACAGCATGCTGAGATAGTGTTCTGAATCAGACATCTGACAAAGCACACCCAGAGCCACCCAAATTTCACATGAATATCAATAACAAGCATAAGTCAACAAATGATTCCAAGAATAATTAAGATTATTTCCAAAGCCTTTCCAACTTCTTTGATTCTGACAGTCCAGGAACACAGGTTTACAGTCTATTCTCATGACAGTTTGAACCAACTGTTTTAATGCTAGATTATGAAATTAAAATTAATTCACAGGAAAAAAAAAAGAGCTTAGAAAGCTTACTGGGTACCTTGAATTGAGAATCTTAATCTTTGTTGATCAACTGATCTGATAGAAGGATGGGTATTAAGATATAGAAATAATCCAATTATAAAACCACAGAGCTAACTGTAGGCGTAATATTTAAATCTTGGTATAGACAGTTACTCTGAGCTAATTCTCTCCTTGACACTGCTTTACTCATTACTCCTTGTCAAAACATCTGAAATTATTCTTTACCGGGTCAAGGACCAGACAAAATGCACTAATGATGTCAAAGCCCGGGAGGAGGAAGAGGAGGACTACAGGGAGATCGTATGTTAAGTCTGCCTTTATAAAATCTCACTATCAAATAGAGTAATGCCCAGGGGTACTCGCTGTAGCCAAAGGAATGGTCACGTTTTTAACCATTCCCTATGTTAGAAAAAAAGGCAGTCTATCAAATACTACATGTTACAATGCACCTCTCTCATTATTCTGAAACAACTTTCTCCATTCTAGTAACGACTCTCACTGTGCTCGGAAACAACTTGTGTCCGTCCCTGACACTTGGCTTTTGCTGTTATTCTCAGTCCTTTTCTCCACGCAGCCATCCTCTGAAGTCAGTTCAAATCCTACTTACTCTAAGATGAAGCTTCCTACAAGTGTTCACTTGGGAAAGAAGAGTTGAAGCCTGATGGCTCTTCTAGCACTTATCTGTACTGATAAATCTGGTATTTAAATAAAAACGAGGGGTGCCTGGGTGGCTCAGGTCATGATCCCAGGATACTCTGCTCAGCGGGGAGTCTGCTTCTCCCTCTCCCTGCTGCTCCCCCTGCTCATGCTCTCTGTCTCTGTCAAGTAAATAAATAAAATCCTAAATAAATAAATAAATAAAAGAAAAGCAGTATACCTACACGTCATTTGATTATATATAAACACCCTAGAGGGGAAAAAAAGAGGCATCTTTCCTCCTTCATGATTCTAATCCTCCAGTACATTATAATATGCAGGAGAGGAAGTAGAGCAGAGAAAAAGCTATGACTAAGTGTCAGGAGAATGGGTTCGAGATCCAAGTTCTGACACTAAATGCTATGTGCTTTTGAATAAATTTCTGAGTGTTCTGGGCCTTAGTTTCTCACCTAAGAGAATGTTTGCCATCTAGCCAAACATTCCACAAATCAATAAAGGCTAACAATTCCAATAACGTACAGGAGTTTCTCTGAATTCCTTTACTAACTCACCCAAAAACACTACTATTAGTTAAATCAATGTTACATATACAGAACTTAATACAGCAGAAACTTTTAGAAAAAATGGAACACAGGCTATTTTTTTGTTTAATTTTATTTTTTATTTATCAAAGAGAGAGAGCACAAGCAGGGGGAGCGGCAGGCAGAGGGAGAAGCAGGCTTCCCGTGGAGCAGGGAGCCCGATGTGGGACTCGATCCCAGGACCCTGGGATCATGACCTGAGCCGAAGGCAGACGCTTAACGACTGAGCCACCCAGGCGCCCCCACACTACATTTCCTACACTTTCTACCTGTGTGCCCAAATTAACACGTCTTTCCAAAACACAAGGGATTTCCAGAAGAAGGCCTCCTAAATTCCACTTTCTCTACGGGTTTCTCCCAAATTCCTCCACTAAAGATTGCTTATCCTGTTCTATGTTCCCATTATACTTAATATATTGTTTTGTTTTTTATGTACTTGTTGATATGTGCCCCCATCCCATCCATAAATTTGAGAGCAGTCTAATGTCTTCGTTATCTCTGAATTCTTCTGTAGCTTTTTGGTATATATTAAACACAATGTTTACAAACCAAATTTAAAAATTGCTAGCCAAAATAACCTCACAGATGAACCAATTTAAGGACCAGAACTGAAAATTCTACCTGTTCCAACTCCTGTACTACCGCGACATGTGCATAAACACAAAAACACACTCTTTCCTAACACTAAGAGGTATAAAAATATTGTGGGGATGCCTGGGTGGCTCGGTCGTTAAGCGTCTGCCTTCGGCTCAGGTCATGATCCCAGGGTCCTGGGATCGAGTCCCGCATCGGGCTCCCTGCTCCGCGGGAAGCCTGCTTCTCCCTCTCCCACTCCCCCTGCTTGTGTTCCCTCTCTCGCTGTGTCTCTCTCTGTCAAATAAATAAATCTTTAAAAAAATATATTGTGAAGTATAATAAATACGGCGGGTTTTTACTGACATGTCAATCAACCAATATATAACTATCTGTAGATTTAAAAAGTACAATGAAAAGGAGTTAAAGTCAAACCTGCCACATCGAGTCTAACTTCATTTCTAAATGCTAAAATTAAATATAACTCAGTTGCTTCCTCCACAGCTAAAATAACCAGTTTCTTTACTTCAGAAACTAGGAACAAAGTGGTCCTGTCCTTAAAAAGATAAGAAATGCTAAGGTTCAAATCAAAATTTTTATGCTGATACTGAAAACAGTGAAACTGTGGTAGAGGGAACATGGTATGGGCAAAAGGAAATCTACTAGTTTCCAGGCTGCTATTTTCTAATCATGTGACCTATAAATTGTTACAATTTCTTAGAAAGTTTTTAAGCTGGAATGAGCATATGATTTCATGGAAATGTTGTGAGGAATAAATACCACATACTACATGTTTAAAGTTGTTTTCAATCTTAGGATAGAAAAATGAAAAGCAAAATGAGGTCTAATAAAGAGACCTATCTATTTCCTCTTACACCAACCAGTTCATAAAAAGAATATTTATAATTTTTATTTTCCTGCATGGCACCAATGTCTGTGTATTTTAGGGTAGAGGATAAAAGCTAATTGGAAAATTACAGGCAAGTAACTTCTCTCTAAAGCTGTATGTACAAAAACATTTTGGGCTATTGTGAAATCTAAAAGAATCTCTAGAGTTCTCATCTTAATACTACCCACAAAGACCTCTGTGAACTTCCTGATGGGTACAACCAACCCACCCTGTATGTCCTTTAATGCAACTTTGTAAATTTCAGGGTATCTTAACCTTAGCATATACCCACAACATCTCTACTATTTCTGAAGAATTCTTTTGTGCTTTTTTATTTATTTTTTTATTTTTTTAAAGATTTTATTTATTTATTTGAGACAGAGAGAATGAGAGGGAGGAAGGTCAGAGGGAGAAGCAGACTCCCTGCCGAGCAGGGAGCCCGATGCGGGGCTCGATCCCGGGACTCCAGGATCATGACCTGAGCCGAAGGCAGTCGCTTAACCAACTGAGCCACCCAGGCGCCCCTCTTTTGTGTTTTCTTTTTTTTTTTTTAAAGATTTTATTTATTTATTTGACAGAGAGAGAGACAGCGAGAGGGAACACAAGCAGGGGGAGTGGGAGAGAGAGAAGCAGGCTTCCCGTGGAGCAGGGAGCCCTATGCGGGGCTCGATCCCAGGACCCTGGGATCATGACCTGAGCCGAAGGCAGACGCTA
>NC_058414.1:21566135-21663136 GCF_002201575.2 Neomonachus schauinslandi | reverse complement strand
TTTAAAGATTTTATTTATTTATTTGACAGAGAGAGAGACAGCGAGAGGGAACACAAGCAGGGGGAGTGGGAGAGAGAGAAGCAGGCTTCCCGTGGAGCAGGGAGCCCTATGCGGGGCTCGATCCCAGGACCCTGGGATCATGACCTGAGCCGAAGGCAGACGCTTAACGACTGAGCCACCCAGGCGCCCCTCTTTTGTGCTTTTTAAAAAAAAAAAAAATACTTAATACTTTTATTTAACTGTTGTGCCACTTGTAAAAATCAAATAGTTACAATCCATTTAAATGGTTTAAATTCCTCATTTACTCCCAAGAAATTTTTGCCATCAACCAACCAGGCTCCATTCAAATATGGATATGTTATTATTGGCCTCTAGTAGAAACATTAACTAAATAAGTGGTCCAGGTACTCTTTATCAAAATAATAATGCACTAAATAATATTCAAATGGCTTAAAGATTTAATAGATCTTAAAAATGATTTTACTTAGGGCGCCTGGGTGGCTCAGGTGGTTAAGTGACTGCCTTCGGCTCAGGTCATAATCCTGGAGTCCCGGGATCGAGTTCCGCATCGGGCTCCCTGCTCAGCAAGGAGCCTGCTTCTCCCTCTGGCCCTCCCCCCTCATGTACTCTCTCTCTCTCATTCTCGCTCTCTCAAATAAATAAATCTTTAAAAAAAAAATGATTTTACTTAGAGATTAAAAAATGTTAACTACACCTCATCAAAAATGCTATGAATAAAATTTGAAAATCATTACTTCAGAGATATTTAATCCAGTGTCTGATCAGCTAATAAAAATACTTATTTACCAACATTACAAATACTGCACTATTCTAGGCACTGAGGATACAGTGAACAAGAAACAACGTCCCCGTCATGATGAAACTTACACTTCAAAGAGAAAAGACAGAAAATGAACAACAAACAAGATAATTTTGTGCTGAAGAAGTGCCAGGAAGGACATAGGGAGAGATGACTGGGATGCGGTGGGAAGTTTTGAAAACAGTGGTCAAAGAAGTCCCCGTGAGATGACATGGGAATTGAGATCTGAAGGATGAGAAGAGCCAACTACAAAAAGAATTGAGAAAGGGCATCCTGAGCAGAGGGAGGAGCAAACACAAGACCTTGAGGTGGGAATGAGCTTGGTATTTTTAAGGAACAGAAAGGAAGCCAATGTGCCACAAGTATAATGGACATAAGTGACAGTGGTTCAAGATGGAGTATGAAAGGGGGATGGGGGCATGGGATCACAGGTACCTGCTCTTTGGAGTGCCTTTCTATTTGCTAGATGGGACGCCACCCAATTCAAGAATCACTGAACAAAGCCAACTGAATCTTTAAAATCACTCAGCTGAATTTTGTTTTTTAACAAAACTAACAACAGTTGCACTTTTACTTCTGTTAGTCCTAACAGAGGAAGTAAAGGGAAGACACCCAGTTTCACTTCTTATAAATTGAAGATACTAAACAGAAAATACAGGACCATAAATTAAGCTCTTCTGTGAACCTGTTACAAATACCTCCAAGAAAAAAAAATAAAATGCATTTTCCCTCCCCAAATCGACTCCTTTTTTACTGTCTACCCAATCTGCTCTTCAAGCACAGAACCCTAGAATCCTTCTTGTCTCTCTCCCTTTCCTACCACCACCCGTTCGGTCTCTGGCACATAGGAACCATTTAGTAAATATGAAGGAATAAATTAATATAGTCTATTTGTCATACTGCCAAAAACACCTCTCATATAACCCCTCCCTGACCCACTAGCAGACCTGGTGCAAGTCCACATCATCTATATTTTTTTTTTAAAGATTTTATTTATTTATTTGACAGAGAGAATGAGATAGAGCATGAGAGGGGGGAGGGTCAGAGGGAGAAGCAGACTCCCTGCTGAGCAGGGAGCCCGATGCGGGACTCGATCCTGGGACTCCAGGATCATGACCTGAGCCGAAGGCAGTCGCCAAACCAACTGAGCCACCCAGGCGCCCGTCCACATCATCTATTACCAGGACTATTCTAACAGCCTCTTACTACTTCTTCATTTTCTAAACTCCCGACCTCATCATGTCTATCTCCTCCTTAAAATTATCTAATGAATTCCCATTGCCTAAGAAAACAGTTTAATCAGTACAGTAGACAAAAGATCTTTTTTTTTAACAACCCAATCACATTGCTTGATGGTGCGGGAAAAACATACACACTGGAATTGGTACCAGAATTATACTCTTAAGATACATATTTGTAGAACTTTGATAAAATTACAAGTTTTAGATTTCAATTTCCAAATAGTTACAGTTTCAGTAAACTGGAATCCTAATATTCATAAATATGATTTGGTTATATAAATATCTTCCAAAATATTCATTTAACATTTTGGACAACCACCTTTTACCTAATATAGTCTTCATTATTCACAGATTCTGCTATATACAAATTTGCCTGCTATCTAATTTTTAATTTGTAAGCTCAAAATCAATACTCATAGTACTTTCCTAATCATTTCCAGACATGTACAGAGTAGCAAAAAAACTGAGATGTCTGATGTGCAGGTTACCAGCTGAGATCGAACAAGATGATGCTCCGTCTTCTTAAGACAGCTTTCATACTATAATTAAGTATCCTTTTTGTGGTCTGTTTTGTGACAATTTTTCAATTTTTGCTTTTTGTTGCTAATTTTTTTTTGTTTAAAATGGCCCCCAAGGGTAGGGCTGAAGTGCTGTCTAGTGTTCCTAATGAAAGAAGGCTTTGAGAGGAAAACACAGGCAGTAACCTCTTTGACCTTGGCTGCAGCAACTTCTTGCTGGACACGTCTCCAAATGCAAGGGAAACAAAAGCAAAATATGAACTACTGGGACTTCATCAGGATAAAATGCTTTTGCAGGGGCGCCTGGGTGGCTCAGTCGTTGAGCGTCTGCCTTTGGCTCAGGTCATGATCCCGGGGTCCTGGGATCGAGCGCCGCATCGGGCTCCCTGCCTGCTTCTCCCTCTCCCACTCCCCCTGCTTGTGTTCCTCTCTCACTGTGTCTCTCTCTGTCAAATAAATAAATAAAATCTTTAAATAAATAAATAAATAAATAAAATGCTTTTGCACAGCAAAGGAAATAGTCGACAAAACTAAAAGGCAACCTACAGAATGGGAGAAGATATTTGCAAATGACTTAACAGATAAAAGGCTAGTAGCCAAAACCTATGAAGAACTTATCATATTCAACACCCAAAAAGCAAAAATTCCAATCAAGAAATGGGCAGAAGACATGAACAGTCATTTCTCCAAAGAAGGCATACAAATGGCCAGCAGGCACATAAAAAATGCTCAATATCACTTGGAATCAGGGAAATACAAATCAAACCACAATGAGATACCACCTCACACCGGTCAAAATGGCTAAAATTAACAACTCAGGGAACAACAGATGTTGCTGAGAATATGGAGAAAGGGGAACCCTCTTACACTGTTGGTGGGGATGCAAACTGGTGCAGCCACTCTGGAAAATAGTATGGAGGTTCCTCAAAAAGCTAAAAATAGAACTACCCTACAACCCAGCAATTGCACTACTAGGTATTTATCCAAAGGATACAAACATAGTGATCTAAAGAGGCACATGCACCCCAAAGGTTTATAGCAGCAATGTCCACAATAGCCAAAATATGGAAAAAGCCATATCCATTCATCTGATCAACAGATGAATGGATAAAGATGTGGTATATATATATGTATATATGTGTGTGTGTGTGTGTGTGTGTGTGTGTACACACAATGGAGTATTACTCAAAAAGCCATCAAAAAGAATGAAATCTTGCCATTTGCAATGATATGGATGGAACTAGAGGGTGATGCTAAGTGAAATAAGTCAGTCAAAGACAAATACCATATGATTTCACTCAAATGTGAAACAAAACAGATGACCATAGGGGAAGGGAAGGAAAAATAAAATAAGATGAAAACTGAGAGAGAGGCAAACCATAAGAGATGCTGAACTTTAGGAAACAAACTGAGGGTTGCTGGAGGAGAGGTGGGTGGGGGGTATGAGGTAATTGGGTGATAGGCATTAAGGAGAGCACGTGATGTAATGAACACTGGGTGTTATATGCAACTGATAAATCCCTAAATTCTACCCCAGAAACTAATAATACAGTATACATTAACTAAATTGAATTTAAATAAAAAAATTTTTAAAAAGAAGGCTTTGCTATATACCTTATGAAGAAAATGTGTGTTAGATAAGTTTCATTTACATATGAGTTATAGTGCTGTTGACCATGAAATCAATGTTAATAAACCAACAATAAAAAATAAATAAGATGTCTTTAAACAGTAACACATATGAAACAAGGTTATGTATTGATCAGTTGATGAAAATGTTGTGACCGGTGGCTAACAGAAACTTAACCCTGTATTTCCCCTAGGAGCTATGCTTTAATGTTCACGAATTCAATGTTTGCTGCCACCTTATAGAACACAACTACTGTGAATAACAAGAATCAACTGTAATTGGACTTAGTGACTGGGCTTAGTTCTCAGAAAGCAGATGGAGAGTTAATGGTAAAGTAGAAAATGAGAACTAAATTGTGTTCCCTGAGTTTTCTTATCCTACAGTTACAGTGGCCAATTTAAAACTAGGATTTATGGCTTTTATGTACCAGAATACTTCTTAGGGGACAAATTATCATTGGAAACCAAGACATTTTTAAAATGATGAACACGCTGCTGGTCAACAAATCTCACTATTTTATGTAACACCATTATTAATATGTCCACATCATCAAGTCAGGATTAATAAAAATGAAATCTGGGGGCTTTGTTACATATTACTACTAACTACCAAGCCAAGTGGCCTAAACTGCCTGGAAACTCAAGAATGCAATACAATTTAACAGCCACTAAACTTACAACATTTTTTTTGGTAAGATTTTATTTACTTGAGACAGAGAAAGAACATGAGCCGGAGGACAGGGGCAAGGGAGAGGAAGAGTGAGAAGCAGACTCCCCACTGAGCAGGGAACCCGATGAGTATCGTGACCTGAGATGAAGGCAGACACTTAACCAACTGAGCCACCCAGGCGTCCCTAAACTGACAATATTCTTCTAATCTGAGGGAATTTTCTATAAATCAAGAAACCAATAGTTCAATTTCCAGCCCATTCAAATCCATACCACAGAGAAAAGTACTCTATAAACATGCTACAACTACTACTTAAACCAGAATCATTAGCTCAACTACGTATAATTTATTCTTTTCATTTTTGCCTTATCTTTTCAACAATAAAAGACCAGAGTAGGTGCTCAACAACTGCAACTATTCCATTTCTCTTCTCTCTGTCACAGCAAAGCTTTGCTATCTCTTCCAATTCCTCCACCCTCTCTCTTCAATCCAACCATGCCTTTAAAACTCCCCACACCCTACTGAAAGCTCTCTTTAAGGATACCAATGACTTCTAGTTGCTAAATCCAATGGTCATTGTACCCAACCTACTTGCAGTATATGATGTAGCCGATTATGTTCCCTCCTCTTGGAACACTTTATTTATGCCGCTCCTTATTTATGTAGCTTCTAGGAAACCTCTCTTGGGTTTGCTCCTAACTGTCTGGCTACTACTCAGTTTCTTTGCTGGCTTTCTTCTTCTCCCTGAGCTCAGCACTTGGACATCTTCTCTGGCTTTATTTAGTCCCTTGATGATCACTTCAGGTACCTTGGTTTAAATACCAGGTATGTAGATTCCATCGGCAGCCTAACCTGTCCCCTAAATCTACTGGTTTAGAAAAACTCAGATAAAAGTTTCCTTACTTAAGGACGTCTCAGAGCCTTCTCCTGTGCATTATAAATATCCAAAAGAAGAGTATGTACACGTTATGTCTTACACTTATTTAGAACAGAATCTTTTCCTCATGATGCATCTTGTGAGACATACAATTAACTAAGCCACTAAATATAGCATACTAAGCTGTCTTTCAAGTAGTTCCAAATTCCCACAGCATGAATTAATTATATAAAAATGGGCAAACTTTCCCTCTGATTTTACAGAGGTAATAACTGAGTTTGAAGTTTTCAAGGCAGCTCACTCCATTAAAAGAGTTTGCCTCAAAGTTTTCCTTATGCAGAGAGAAATTATGTCTCTCTTAAGCTCCATTCACCTGTATTAGTTATACACTCTAAATGAGTACAAAATATATTTACCACATCTTCAGGCTTCGACTAAAATAATATAATAAATATATACTATTGTTAATCTTTCTTTTCCCAGACTAAATGTTGGTAGCTCCTTCAACTGTTCTTCATAGAACATGATTTCCATTCCTCTCACCATCCAAGTCATCTTCCTCCCCAGATAAGATATAAATAATTCCTGAAATCTAGTTGGTCAACAAAATAATCTGTTTATCTGAAGAATACAAAACACAGTAGACTTATAACTTCTATTAATTGGGACAGGGTCACTTGGTTATGCAGCTTAAGAATATATTCACTTTTTTATTCTTAGCAGCCATGACACTGCTTAACTCAATAATCCTTTCTGAAAATAAAGGTGTATTACACAGATCCACACACATACATACTCATATATACACATTTAGCTATGTCCACTAAGAGGGCCTAGAAGCAATGATTCCTTAGTAGCAATAAGCACATGTAGCAACCAGATCTCTAAATACCATTCTACAGTAAAAGAAACCAAGGCTCCTTAGAGAAATGTCTGATTCTAGTTGGCACAGAGACAGTACAAAATGATTCTGGAACATCTCATGGGGTCAGAAGTTAAGAAGGCTCAAAGAATGATAGGGACATTGCCAAAAGTTAAAGTAAGAATCAATGAGTCTATACTGATATGAATGAATGAATGAATGAATGAGAGGGAAGCTTTTCGATATAGCAGGAAGCCAGCTAACACAGAAGAAATTAGAGAATTAGGGAAAAAAAAAAAGTCACCATTTGGCAACAATCTTTTTTCCCAGTTTTACTGAGATATAATTGATTCCAAACACTGCATAAGTTTAAGTTGTACAACATGATTTGATATATGTATATATTGTGAAATGATCACAATAAATTTGGTTAACATCGATTACCTCAATTACAATTTTTTTCCTTGTGATGAGAACTTTTTTTGGGGTAGGCTCTACACCCAACGTGGCACTTGAACTCACAACCCCTAGATCAAGAGTTGCATGCTCTACTGACTGAGCCAGTCATGCACCTCTATGATAAGAACCTTTTTTTTTTTTTTAAGTAGGCTTCATGTCCAGCGTGGAGCCCAATGTGGGGCTTGAACTCATAACCCTGAGACGAAGACTTGAGCTGAGATCAAGAGTCAGACACTTAGCCAACTGAACCAACCCAGGCACCCCTGTGATGAGAACTTTTAAGCAACCATCTTAATAATGGATTCATGCAAGAAACAGCAATAAATATTAAAGCTAACAGACAAGTTTGAGAGTAATAGGATATTTACATAATCAAAATATCTCCAAAGATAATTAGCTACAAAGAGTGACTCTGGAGAAACCTGGCAGGTGTCACCTTAACTAAATGATCAAAGTTATCATCACCTGTAACATGAGAAATTGCAGCATTTGCTTCTTGATATAATGTACTGTGAAAAACACAACATTATATCTGTGGTATCCCTGCCCAAAGTATATAACCTGAATCCAATCATGGGAGAAAAATCAACCAAACTAAAACGGAAGGACATTCAACAAAATAACATCTTAACACTTCAAAAAATGTCAGTATCATGAAATACAAACAAAGGCTTAAGAAATATTCCAGTTTAAAGGAAACTAAAGAGACCTGAAGACTACATACAGCATGTGATCCTGGATTTTCTTTTGCTATCTGAAGAGTATTGTGACAACTGGTGAAATGTGAATAAAATCAGCAGATTAAATAATAGTTATTGTATCCATGTTAATTTCCTGATTTTTGATCACTTGCACTTTGCTTATGTTGGTAAATTGTCTTGTTTTTAGGAAATAAAACTGAGGTATGTGGAAGTAAAGGAGTCTCATGACTCAAATGAGTCAGGAAAAAAATAATATATATATACATATACGTGTATGTGTGTGTGTACACATATGGATAAAAGGATAAAGCAAATGTAGGAAAATGTTAATATACAGTTAATCTTGGTTGAAAGGCACACAGAAATTCTTTATACTATTCTTTTTTAAAGATTTCATTTATTTTAGAGAGAGAGAGAGAGAAAGCATGAACAGGGGGAGGGACAGAAGGAGAGGCAGAGAGAGAATCCCAAGTAGACTCCCCACTGAGCGTGGAGCCTGATGCAGGGCTCAACCTCAGGACTCCAATATCATGACCTGAGCCTAAATCAAGAGTCTGATGCTCAACCAATGGAGTTACCCAGGCACCCCTATACTTCTCTTATATAACTTCCTTAAAGTTTGAAATTATGTCAAAATAAAAAAGAAATAGCTATAAAAAGCTTTAATTCAGTTTTAAAATACCTCCTTTTTCATGTTAATTTTCTATGCACAAACTATCAACTTAATAAACATAAAGCCGTCCTCAAGCTTATTTTCTGATTTAGTATGGTTGCAGCGATGGAAAAGAATAGGATAAGCATAAGAGAACTATCCCTATGTTTTGATTTTACAAATTTACAAATCCACCTCCATCAAAAGAAAAAGGTCATACTCAGTTGCCTATGATCAATGAGGAGACAGATTTTTAGATACACTCTTCTAATATCTTAAAGCCCATTTCCTCCACAGAGATTTTTAACAGTGTATTTAATACCTATTACTTCAAAGGTTAAGTTAAAATGATTGCTCAAAATATAAACTAAAACTCTGGATCATAGCAGCATTTTTAGTCATTGTTACAAATATTTTCCAATGATGATAAAAACTGAATAATTATACTCTTAGAGAAATAAACACTTCTCATTAATTTCCCCTAGTAATAATCTAGTCACATTTTTCACACTCACACAATTTTTGTCATGAGAACTGGGTTTATAAAAGAAGAAAATGCAATTAGTTGCTCACCTTTTAACTCATCATACTTTCATACATTTGTTTTAAACGAAATAGAAATGGTAAGGGGGATGAACATAGACACATTCATCCAGTCAAAACATACAGTATATTTTGGTTCTGGATATGCAAAGCTAATACATTCTGAAATCATGGGACTTAATTAAAACAATAAAAAAATGGTACTTTATGTACTTTCTATTAAAATTATTACTTTAAAACTTAATATACAGGGACTTCCATTTCTAACCATGATGGAGTATCAGGGACCAGATTAATCTCCCCATCTTAAATACTAAAAACATGGACACAATAGTGAAGTTTTCAGACATTGGGCAACAGGCAGCACAATCTCTGAAAGAGGTAATAAAAGTAAGCCGGATGACTTCCCAAGGGTAGAGTTTCCGGGATACAATACTAAGATAGGAAAATCAGATCCAGACAGACTCCCCAAATTGAGAAGACAGATAAGGGGATTCAGGGACACCAAGGCAGCTACAGTTCCCAGGGCAAAGTACCAGGGAGGAGAAAAAAGCACAAAGAAAGCTCTGGAATTCTGTAGAACATTTCCCCTGAGTCTCCTGCTGAATACTGATCAGCACATGTATGCAAGGAAACTATCTGAAACCAGGGATAGAACCACCAGAAAGGAGCAAGGAGAACAATTACCAAAGTTCACCTAGGGATGATGAGTTCACAGAGTGAAGAAATCCTGTAACAATGGGCAATAGCTAGAATATCCAGAAGGGCATTATGCCTGTACTAGGAACAAATTAGCCTTGTACTAAAGGATGCTCAGGTCTCACCTAACGAAACTTAAAAAACAAGCCTTAGAAAATTAAACTGTTTCTAAGTAACTTAACTGTATCTCAGAAGAAATCTCAAAATATTAAAAATAATACAAAGGAAAGGCAGCTCCAAACAACAAAATTCACAATGTCTGATATCCAAACAAAAATTAGCAAGCATGCAAAGAAAAAGGAAAATACAATCCATCATAAGGAGAAAAATCAGTTCTAAAAACGGACCCAGGAATAACATAAGTGATAGGATAAGTAAGGAAGGACATTAAAACCGGTATCTTATATAAAACATTGCTGAAAAAAATTAAAGGAAGCAAAAGTAAGTGGAAAGCAACCTTATGTTTATGAATTGGAAGACTGAGTATTATTAAAGAAGTCCACACTATCCAAAGTGATCTACAGATTCAGTGCAATTTCTATCAAAATTCCACAGTATTTTTTTGCAAAAATAAAAAATCCATCCTGGGGCGCCTGGGTGGCTCAGTCGTTAAGTGTCTGCTTTCGGCTCGGGTCATGATCCCAGCGTCCTGGGATTGAGCCCCCCATCAGGCTCCCTGCTCAGCAGGAAGCCTGCTTCTCCCTCTCCCACTCCCCCAGCTTGTGTTCCCTCTCTCGCTGTGTCTCTGTCAAACAAATAAATAAATTCTTAAAAAAAAAAAAAAATCCATCCTGAAATTCATATGGAATCTCAAGGGACCCCAAATAGACAAAATAATTTTGAAAAAGAGGAAGAAAGTAGAAGGACTCACAATTTATTTCAAAACATATTACAAAGCTATACTAACCAAAACAGTGTACTACTGACATAAAGGTAGACAAAAAGACCAATGGAATAGAACAGAGTCCAGAAATAAACCCTCACATATATGGTCAAATGATCTTTGACAAGAATGCAAAGACTACTCAGTGCAAAAGAATACACTCTTCGACAACTGATGCTGGGAGAACTAGAGAGTCACGTGCAAAAGAATGCACGTGACTCTCTAGTTACAGAAATTAACAAAAAATGAATAAAGAGCTAAAACTATTAAACTCCTAGATTAACTAAGGGGCAAAACTCCAGGATTTTGGACTTGGCAATGATTTCTTGGATATGACACCAAAAGTACAGACAACAACAGCAAATATAAATAGGACTATATCGAACTTAAAACTTCTATGCATCAAAGGCTATAATCAATAGGGTGAAAAGCATATAGAATGGAAGAAAATATTTGCAAATTATATAACTGATAAGGAGTTAATAACCAGAATATATAAAGAACTCCTTAACAACAAAAAATCACTCAATTAAAACACAGGCAAAAGACCTGAATAGACATTTCTCCAAAGATGATGTACAAATGCCAACAAGCATATGAAAAGGTGCTCAACATCACTAGTCATCAGGGAAATACAAATCAAAACCATGAGATATCGGGGCGCCTGGGTGGCTCAGTTGGTTAAGCGACTGCCTTCGGCTCAGGTCATGATCCTGGAGTCCCTGGATCGAGTCCCGCATCGGGCTCCCTGCTCAGCGGGGAGTCTGCTTCTCCCTCTGACCCTCCCCCCTCTCATGTGCTCTTTCTCTCTCAGTCTCTCTCTCTCAAATAAATAAATAAAATCTTTAAAAAAAAAACAAACCATGAGATATCATTTCACACCCATTAAGACAGCTACTATCAACAAAACTGAAAATAACAACTGTTGGCAATGATGTAGAAAAACTGGAACTCTTTTGTACTGTTAGTGGAATGGTAAAACAGTGCAACCACGATGGAAAACAGTATAGAGGTTCCTCAAAAAATTAAAAACAGAATTACCTTATGACCCAGCAATCCCACTTCTGGATATATATCTAAAAGGAGTGAAGGCTTGGTCTTGAAAAGATATTTGCATACCCATGTTCAGAGCAGCACTATCCACAATAACCAAGAGGTAGAAGTAAGCCAAACATCTACCAATGGATCACTGGATACAGAAAATGATGTATATACATACAATAAGATATTATTCAGCCTTATTATTCATCACAACATGGATGAATCTTGAGGACATTATGCTAAATGAAATAAATCAGTCACAAAAAGACAAATACTGTATGATTCCATTTATATAAGGTACCTAGTATAGTCAAATTCATAGAGACAGAAAGTAGAAGAGTAGGTACCTGGATCTGGGGGGAGAAGAAAAGAGGAGATGTTTCAGATTTGTAAGATGAAAAAGTTCTGGGGTGCCTAGGTGGCTCAGTCAGTTAAGCATCTGCCTTCGGCTCAGGTTGTGGTCCCAGGGTCCTGGGATCAAGCTCTGCATTGGGCTCCCTGCTCAACGGGGAGCCTGCTTCTCCCTCTCCCTCTGCCTGCCACTTCCCCTGCTTGTGTGTGCTCTCTCTCTCTCTCTCTGTGTCAAATAAATAAATAAAATCTAAAAAAAAATTTTTTTTTAAAAGATGAAAAAGTTCCAGACAGTTGTTTCACAACAACGTGAATATACTTAAAACTCTCAAATTGGTTAAGTAAAAAGGGTGAAAATGGTTAAGATGGTAAATTTTATGTGACGTATTTTTAACCACGATTCAAAAAAAAAAAAAAAAACCCGTCTATTACAGACTCCATATATTTAAGAAAGTAAAAGAAGAAAACATGACCACTGTTAAGGAAAGACATGGAAGATATAAACAAGATTCAAATCAAACTTTTAGAGATGAAAAATACAATGTTTAATGAGAAAAATACAATGGATAAGATTAACAGCAGATTAGAAATCAGTAGAAGAAAATGTTAGTAATTTTGAAGACATAGCAATAGACATTATTCAAATTGAAACAAGGAGGGGAAGAAAAGAAACCAAAAAACAAAAAAACCCAGGATCAGTTAGGTGTGGAACAATATCTATTTGTCAATATATGTGTAACTGGAGTACCAGAATGAAAGGAGAGAGTGAAGGAAGAGAGAAAAACTATTTGAAGAAATAATGGCCAAAATTTTTCTAAATGTGATGACAATGACAAATCCACACACCCAAGAAGCTCAACTAACCCTAAGCATAAGAAACATAAAACTACACCAAAGCACATCATAATAAAAGTGCTTTAGGGCGCCTGGGTGGTTCAGTTGGTTAAGCGACCGCCTTCGGCTCAGGTCATGATCCCGGAGTCCTGGGATCGAGTCCCACATCGGGCTCCCGGCTCAGCAGGGAGCCTGCTTCTCCCTCTGACCCTATCCCCTCTCATGCTGTTTCTCTCTCTCTCTCTCAAATAAATAAATAAATAAAATCTTTAAAAAGTGCTTTAAACCAGTGGTAAAGAGATCATTCTAAAAGTAGCCAGAGACCAAAAACACTTTCAGTATAAAGAAATAAAGATAACAGTAGGATTTCATGTCAGAAAAATGCAAATGAGAAAATAGCGGAGCATCATTAAAGTCGTATCATTAAAGTCCTGAAAGAAAAAAACTGTCCATCTAGATCTATACCCAGTAAAAATACATTTGAAAACTGAAGTACAAAAAAAAAGGGGGGGGGGGGTTCAGACATATAAAAGCTGAAAAAATTCTCAGCAGTAGTTCAACTTACAATAAATGCTAAAGGTAATCATAGGCAGAAGGAAAATGATACCAGATGGAAAAGGAATTTCAAAGGAAAGAAGAGCCTTGAAAATGGGACAAATGTGGGTAAAAATAAGAGCCCTTTCCTAAATATCATTTTTAAATCCACTTAAGAGAACTGACCATTTAAAGCTAAAAAACTAAAACCATATTGTGGGATTTAAACATATGTACAACTAAAATGTATGACAACAACACAAGAATGAAAAGGAGAAATAGAACTATAGTGTTTTAAGGTTGTTATATAATATGTGAAGTGGTATTTTACCCAAAAACAGACTGTGATAAGTTAGATATATATAAACAAACAAACAATAAACCCAAAAAACAAACCAAAACAAAAACCTATAGATGATAAAAAGCAAAAAAAAAAAAAAAAGATATAAAGGAGAGTCATAAAAAATACTCAAATAATACAAAGTAGAAGGCAAAGAGCAAAAACAAAACAGATGGGACAAATAAAACACAAATCACAAGATAACAGATTTAAACCCAACAATATCAATAATCACATTAAATATAAGTGGTCTAAACTAAAAAGCAAGAATTAGAAAACTGGATTAAAAAACGAAGACTGAACTATATGCCATCTACGAGAAACTACTTCAAATACACACAAATGGATAAAAGTAAAATGATGGAAAAATATGCACCATGCTAATACCAATCAAAAGAAAGCTAGAGAGGCAATATTGTCAAAGTAGATTTCAGAGCAAAGCATACTACCAGAAATAAAGAGAGCCATTTCACAATGATAAAGGGATCCAATTCATCAAGAAATCACAACAATCCTAAATATGCATACATCTAGTAAGAGAACTTCAAAATATACAAAGCCAAACTGATGAAAGTATAAGCAGAAACTGGCAAGTCCAAAATGATATTCAGAGATTTCAATACCCTTCTCTCAAAAACTGCTAGAACAAGTAGACATAAAATCAGTAAGGATAGAGAAAACTTGAGCAATTCTATCAATCAAGTTGATCTGACATTTATACCACTCCACCCAACTTTCTTTTCACGTGCACATGAATCATTTACCAAGACAGACCATATTCTGGGCCATAAAACAGTCTCAATAAATTTAAAATGATTCAAATCTTACAATGTATGTTCTCTGAGCACAATGAAATTAAATCAGAAATCAATACCTAAAAAATCCCATGTGCATACTCATTTGTAACCAATGGGGTCAAAGAAGGAATCACAAATAAAATCAGCAAGGATTTCTGAACTGAACAAAAATGAAAATACAACGTATCAAAATTCACGGGATGTAGCCAAAGCACTATTTAGAGGGAAATTTTACAGCATTAAACATTTATATCAGAAGACAATAAATTAATGAGCTAAGTTTTTAAGATACAAGCAAATAAAATGCAAAGTGAAGAACAGAAAGAAAATAATAAAGAATAGAAATCAGTGAAATTGAGAATAAAAAATCAATAAAGAAAACCAAAAGCTGCTCCTTTGAAAATCAATAAAACAGACAAATCTCTAGCCAAACTGAAAAGGAAAAAAAATGAAAAAATACACAAATTAACAATCAGGAACGAGAGAGGGGACATAGCCATAGATCTTATAACATTAAAAATATAATAAGAGAATATTATGAACAATTTTATGCCAATTTAACAACTTAGATAAAACAGACAAACTCTTTGAAATAAACTATTGCTGCACCTGGATGGAGCAGCCCATTAAGCATCCAATTCTTGGTTTCAGCTCAGGTCATGATCTCAGGGTCGTGAGATGGAGTCCCGAGTCCAGCTCTGTGCTCAGCATGGTCTGCTTAAGACTCTCTCCCCTCTCCCTCTGCCCCCCACCCCTACTCATGCTCTCTCTCTCTAATAAATAAATCTTAAAAAAAAGATACAAACTATTGATGTTCATTCAAAAACAAATAAATAAACTAAGCAGCCCTCTATTGATGAAAATAAAGTAGTTGTTAAAACCTTTCCTACGGGGCACCGGGTGGCTCAGTCGTTAAGCGTCTGCCTTCGGCTCAGGTCATAATCCCAGGGTCCTGGGATGGAGTCCCACATCAGGCTTCCTCCTTGGTGGGAAGCTTGCTTCTCTCTCTCCCACTCCCCCTGCTTGTGTTCCTCTCTCACTGTGTCTCTCTCTGTCAAACAAATAAATAAAATCTTTAAAAAAATAAATAAATAAAACCTTTCTCACAAAGAAAACTCTAGGTATAGGTTTACAAGTCACTTAGTACTATCTTAAGTTTAAGATACATGGACGGATCTAATATTTATTAATTATTATCATGTGCTGGCATTAAGAATATAACTTTAATATGACTTATTAGTATTCAGCAACATCATTCTAGAAGGAAGTTGTGTGAAGAACTGATTAATATGAGGCTAAATTAAAACCAAGGAGACTAATAATAATCTGGGGGAAAAATGATGAGTACCTAAAATAAGTCAGTGGCAATGAGGGGTGGGTGTTGGGACAGGGCATGGTTAAAAGATGGATAGCTAGTAAAGAGAAAGACCAGTAAAGAGAAAGACCAGATGTAGTTATTGACTGGATATGAAAGGTACAGACAGTGAAAGAGTAAGGATGCTCCATGATTCCTGGCTTGAACAATAGAAGAACTATTCATTAGGATTGGGAATACAGAGGAGAAACAGATCTGGGAACAAGAAGATATGTTTATTTTCCAACATATAATACATTTAGACATTCACTGCCCAAAAGATATATAGTAGGCAATGAGATATATAGAATCAATACTTGGGAAATATATGTAGTTAAATTAACCGGCTCTATCTCCCAAGATTACTTGCAATTAAAGCCTTCTCTATGACTGTAAAATTAATGGCTTTTATCTGTTGGAAGAATTTCAGAGATAAGAATGTGGCTAAGGGATTTGAGGAAAAAAGTCCCTTTCCGTGTATATAGTAAACTCACAGTACAAGAGACCCAATTTCAGTATTCTTTTTATTGCCATTTAGAATAGCAAAATCTTATTTACTTTATCTGGTTTAATGAGTCTGACGTACTTTCTTCAGGAAAAAAAAAATTGAGAATATGACGCCCTTTCCCTATCTTTTCCCTTGTTTTGTATGTGGCTGCAATGACTTGATTTTTTTATTCAACTGTGCCTATTGCCTGTGTAACATCCAATCGTCTCCTCTTAAGGTTTTATTTGTTTGTTTGCCATTTTCTGGCTCTCCTTACTCTGTTTGAGAATTGTATTTTTTTTAAAAAAACACATCTGTTCAGGGCACCTGGGTGGCTCAGTCAGTTAAGCCTCCGACTCTGGATTTCTGCTCAGGTCACGATCTCAGGGTTGTGAGATTGAGCCCTGTCTCAAGATCCACACCCAGTGTGGCGCCTGCTTAAGATACTCTCTCTGCCTCTCCCTCTCTGCACCCCACCCTTTAAAATAAATGAATAAATGAATGAATGAATAAATAAAATAAAAATCACACCTATTCAACTTAGTCAAATAACAGCAACAACTGTTTTTTGAACATGTCTTATAAGCCAGACAATGTGTCAAGTACTTTACGTACATTAGCTAATTTAATTTTCAAAATCTTGCACAGTATCTCCATTTTATGATTAAATAAAACTGAACCTCAAAAAGATTACATAATGAGCCCAAAGTCACACAACTGATGGACTGTAGAACTGAGACTTGAACGTAGGTCTGCAGAGCACCAAAATTCGTGCCACACAACTTTAGTTTTTTGCTATCTGTAACAGACCTTTTATGGAATGTTTTACTAAGGTGCTTTCATTCATGCAACAAATATCAGTGCCTACTACATACCTTCAAAACTTCTATAGAAACACTGTGTTTTTTTTTTTGTAGAAACACTTTTAACAGTCCTTTTCCCCTACTGTTTCTGAAACTGGAAAGCTGCATACAGTGCACTTTTTCTCTCCTTTACTTCCTCTCATTAAATGTCAAATTCAATCATGTTATGATTATTATCAGGTAGTGGTTCAGCCACAGCCATTTCCTGCCCAGTTCCTGTTCACCACTCAGAATGAAGTCCAGCATATTTTCTTTCCTAGTACTCTAAAACTACCTGGTCTAGGAAGCAGTCCGTTTTTCTCATGTGAAATCTGATCTTTGTGTCATTTTAGCAATTTGTATGAGAATAACAAGTTGGAATACAAAAGCAGCTTTCCTAAATGGCATTTAATATTTTCAACTTAGATAATTCTGGTCATGAATTTACATGTCATACATGTACATACATACCTTACATATAAATCTACATTTATAAATCCAGTGGAAGTATTCATGGGTCTGTGCTAACCTGAAGGGAAGATTTACACATGGGACTTTTTCTCAGATTTTTTTAAGAACAGCCCCAATTTGAAACATTCTGTCTCACCGTTACATCTCAAATTTGGATTCAGAAAAGGCAGTTGGCGTATATACAAAGGGTAGTTTGCAATAGTGGCCCTATGTGGCTACATACTCGGTAAAAGGGTTAAGGGAAGCAAGTCACTTTAAGATTCTTCTTTTTAAAGTAATCCCAAAATACATTCCACAAATTACGTGCAAATGCCTCTAGTGGTGGTGTAAGTCTTCCTTTATAGCTTAGAATGAACTATTGCAATGAAATAATGAAAGTGCTTAGCTGGACACGTTTGGAAAACAAGTTTTAATTGTCACTGGGGGAAAAAAGTCTTAAACGGTAAATATTAAATAAAAATGTAACAATTCCCAAACCGTTGAGGATTTCCTATAATTTTAATCAAAATTGGGTAGTACTCACCTTGCCTAGCCACATTTATACACAATTACCATTTAAATTTTGGCCTTCACAAATACTTTTTATACAAAGCTACGATTACTTGCCATTCCCTCAACAATCCACATTCCTGTTCTGTGACCCTGCCTCCTGTTCTGTGTAGGATGCCCTCCTTCCCCAACCATGAAAACTACTACTTACCCTTGAAGGCTCCAGTGGTAGCCAAACCTCCAACCCCTTCTCCACTCCGCCTCTGAATATTATTCAGTCTTCTTTGTTCAGGGCTTACCAGTGTGCCAGTACTTTACATATTCTGTTTAATGCTTAATACTCCGCTTTGAAGTAATTCATCTCCACTTAACAGATAAGAAAACTGAAGCTGAAAAAGGTTTACTATCATGTTAAAGGTCACAAAGCCAAACAGGAATTCAAATGCTGGTATGCCTAAACTTCAACTGAATTCTCTTCTATTAAATCACAAACTCTATGGCACTCTTCTATAGTATACACTGTATTGTATTATGATTATTTGTTTATTTCTCTCCCCCACTAACGACAGGACAGGTGACTCCATCCTTACATCCCCAATACTCAACAATGCCTACTATACAGTGACTCAAAGTGTTACTGAATATGTACAATATTCTTACTCAGTTGATGACTTTGCAGCATTAGTTTTCACTGATTAGTCTCCTTTGTACCAGGTCTCTACGAAGCCACTGTGGTGGTAAAACATACTGGCTTGAAATTTAGGCTTTGTAATCAGATTGCCTGGATTTGAATCCCACCTCCACCAACTTATGACCTGAGAAATCTTCAACAAATGAGTTAACCGAAGTTTTGGTTAACTCATCTATAAAACAGAACAGTAATCACAGTACATGCCTCACAGCATTATAAAGATTAAACAAGACAGTATGGAAGCAATCCAACTATTTTTCGATCCTCATTTTTTCTACATGCCACCCTAAATTTTCTTTGGCTTAGTCTAGTGTAGCCTTTTTAATTACAAATTCCTTGAAATTTTATTAAATGGGCTGGCAAAAAGGTTCATAGGTTTAAAAATTGTTCAGGCCAAAAAAAGTAAAATAAAATAAAATTGCTCAGGCCAGAATGCCTGGCTGGCTCAGTCAGTAGAGCATGTGATTCTTGATCTCAGGGTTGTGAGTTCAAGCCCCACATTGGATGTAGAGCTTACTTAAACCAAACAAATAAACATTTAAAAAATAATAATAAAATAAAAAAATAAAAATTGCTCAGACCACCTACTTGATTTTTAGGGCCAACTGTCCACTGCCAGTTTGGACTCAAAAAAGAGTTTACTCTGGGAGGTTTGACTATACAAGACTGCCCCCATTATACTTTTTTCTCTTACTATGTTTTCATGGCCTATCAGAAAGTGGTAAAAGTCAGAAAAAACACTTTCTACCTTACTAACACCTAACTTAATACTATTTGATGCATGCACACAACTAACCTGCATGGGAGACAGGCTATTTCCCCAGCCAGAAATTTTCCTGGAACCACCCTGTGTCTGGTCTCAGGCATGGCTCATTCTCCTCAGACCTCTAGATTGCTTTCCTCTGGAATCTGGAGGCTGAGCCACTACAACTGAACATTTCCTTCTCTTAAACTTAGCAATGTTTACTCCAAGAAGTTAGGATTTCAAATTGTTATGCTATTTTACAGCTCTTTAGGCTAAAGTGCATAGTTTCCAAATTCTCAGAATGCTCCCTTCCAACTTTAAAATGCTATGAAAAAATCCAGCTGGGGAGGAAACAAATTTTTTTTAAAACATACATGATCTCTAATAACAAGAGCAAATAAAGTGGCTATGCCCAAAGTCTTAGGGGGAAAAAAAAGAAAAATCCTAAAATATCTAGTTGGCTCAAGCTAACCAAAAACTATAAAATCAAAGCACACACTTAACAAAATAACCTCAAAGTAGGCAGGATATACCATAAACAAAGACAGCAAGTATAAATTACAAAATATTTAATAATTCACGAATTTAAAAACTACTTGGTATATAAATACTTAGATTAATAAATTATTCCAGATTCTGTACTTCCCAGTCAGTACATGATGATATAAAGCAGTTCTTTTTTGTTTTTTTTGGTCAGGCTAAAAATAAAGAGTGATGGATCAGTGACAGAATGATCTCCAAAGTTATAGAAGGAGGTTGAGTTTAAAAGTCATGACTCGAAGGAACAATACCAAAATACTGGCTGTCAATATCAGGCAGATAAAAATAAGAAAAGGTAAAGCAAGCTGATGGACTGCAGTATTGTTTCCAGAGGGGAAAACAGCCCTTAAGGCCCCTGAGAGAATTTCAGCACCCGCTCCGCAGTGCTGGAATCAGAACTAAACTGTTGCCTGCTCAGTGGGTGCAGGGCAAAGACCCTCCCTCCAGCCTGCGTCCTGCGTGCGCACAGTCGCCCCCTCCGCCCGAGCCCACTCCTCCGGCGGCTAGCTGACCTCCCCCGCCCGCCCGGGCTCCGCCACCCGATGCCCCTGCACGCCCTCCAGGACCCGGCGCGCCCCCAGCACAGCGTCAGGGGAAGGAAGCGGAGGAGAGGGGCCGCGAGAGGGGGCGGAGGGGCGGGAGGCGGCGCTGAGCTTCGGCCCGTCACCATTTAGGCTCGAGGACGGCACGGGCTCGGGAGGAGGGAGGCTGAGCCTCTGCCACCGGTCAAATGATGGGAGGGGACCGCGGTTGCCCCCGGCACGCAGGTGCCAGCGGCTGCCGGGGAAGTCACCGGCGGCGTAGGGCGATGCGCTGGCCCCGGAGCCCCCACCTCCATCCTGCCCTCCGCTTTCCTCCCTCGTCCTGCTCCATCCCCAGGATTCTGTCAGAACCCAACGACCTCCACACGGCCCGCCCAAGCACGGAGGTGATGCCGGCCCTTACCGTAGGAGCGGGCGCCGCGCCGCTAGGAGGCGGCTGGGGTGCGCGCGGGAGACTCCGAGGCGAGCGCCGCCGCCGCTGCGGGAGCCGGAGGAGTCACAACGAGGCTGCCGGCGGGAGCGCTGCCTCCAGAGCTGTCGCCCCACCCCCTCTCCCGCAGGATTTTGCGCCGGAGCGGGCAGTATCCGCGCGCTGGCGGGGAGGGCGAGAGAAGGGGCGGGGCGCCCCTCGGGGGCGGAGCCGAGCGTTGGTTGGTCTGATTGGCGTCTATGGGCCCAATGGGACCACGGATACTCCAGGCTGTGCTTAGACTGACTTTCCTCCTAGCCCGTAGCGGTAGAGAGGCGGGCCTAGTGGCTTCTTGTAGAGCAGCCTTTTTGACAAACCCGAACGTAAGAAAAGGTCGGTTGGTTCGCACTGGTGGCCAAATGGTCCAATTACCACAGGGAAAAGGGCCTCTGAAACTAGATTGGCATCCTCTCTACCTATAGGTAGAGAGGGCAGACCCAGGGCAGTGGGAACCTGCCCCGGATGTGGGTGTGGCCCTGAGGTAGAACACAGAGCCACCACCGCGGTGGTTTGGGGAGGCGGAACTGAGATCTTTTTCTTGATTATCATGTGACGGGTTCTGGATTTAATGGAGGAGAAAGCGTGGAAAAGGCCAAGGATCCAAACTGGCGAGTTTTCTGATCTTCGGGCCCCTCCCCGCTCTCCGGCCAGCGGCGCTGCCAGGTGAGTCCCGGGCTCCAATGGGCCGGCATTCTCCCGAGGTGCATTTGCCCACCCGGTGCCCCGGAGCTGGCTTCCCGATGCCTCAGGGGGTTTGTCGCTGCCTCCCACCCCTTTACGCTTCCTGCCAAACGTACAGACACCTGCTTGGCACCAGGCTTCTGCGTGCGTTTTGGATCGTGTGCAAGAAACCGCGTTCAGCTCCCAAAATGTGCTGGGCCCAAAGCGTAGAGTGGGAATAGTCCGAATTAGGGCGAACCGTAGGTGTTGGAAGACTGAGGGCGAGGATAGTTTAGGAACGTCCTGAAGTTCTAGGGACAAGTAGGCCCAAAAATCATGTAAGTTGTAAGCAGAACGCTGTTCCTCTGAAGGAGGGTTAAGTTCGACGAGGCTGTTGAAGCAGGAGCCTTTCGAAAGCGACTCATTATTTAGAGGAATTGTGTTGTGGGCTCATAAGCAAAACTGTCTTTGGGATGGGGTGAGTTCATTTGGAACAGTGCTGGCAGTAGCCAGAGAAGGAAATGGGGGTTGTGTAGAACGCACTGTGGGCAAATTAATGAGTGCACACGCAACTGCTAGATGCTGGAATTGTGGGCAGAGCCCTTTCGATTTCCATCTTGGGACAATGCAGAAGATTTTGACAATGGATGAGAAAGCATATGAACTAATACTTAACTATCTTCCTGGTACCAGAAGTAGTCATCTCAAATAGGACTTTACTAGAGCAAATTTTTGTTTTGGAGCATGCAGCCCCCTCTGTTGAGATAAAAGACGGCCAGTAGTAGGAAATAAATTACTTCAATTAATGAAAATTTATGAACAAGTAAAATTGGCGTTGTGACGCCCTGCATCTAGAATTCTTCAAACCTCATTTAAATATCGGCATAGTGCTTCCCAGTTGAGGGCATTTTAGTATAAGTGCATACAGAACTTTGTTGCATCCCACATTATAAAACTTGAAGCCACAGGACTGTGCTCTTTCTATCATCCTTCCATCTCCATCCCTAAAGTACCTATGTTGAGTGCAGCAACCGTTTCCATGACCAGTTGCTTACTCAGTCCTATATGCAAAAATTTGAACCCTGACTTACCCAATGGCTGATGGAAAAGTTGTGTTTAAACAAGTGTATTGGGGCGCCTGGGTGGCTCAGTCATTAAGCGTCTGCCTTCGGCTCAGGTCATGATCCCAGGGTCCTGGGATGGAGCCCCTCATCAGGCTTCCTGCTCAGTGGGAGGCCTGCTTCTCCCTCTCCCACTCGCCCTGCTTGTGTTCCCTCTCTCACTCTGTCAAATAAATGAGTAAAATCTTTTAAAAAAATAAGGAAGTGTATTATCATAAACTTTTTAAACGTTCACAAAAAATGGTCAGATAGATTGGAGATCAGGTTTGAGCAAACTTGATTTCCAGCATGAAATCCATTTGTAGTTAATAATCAGTTCACACCCTTCGCACCTCTTCTTCCAAATTCAGCCCCATATCCCACCATGGCAGCCTTTGGTCAGGAAAGGCGACCTGGAGAAAATGCCCTCCTGGGAGCAAAAGCATCTGCTTTTCATATGGCAGTATGAAGCATCCGATCTGCCAGCTAAGTAAACAAGTGCTAGCAGATGGGTGTCAGGGGAAAGGGGATTTAGGAGATCTGTAAGTCACTATTATAGTAAAACAGATATGCACTCTTGCCCCATGATAGCTACCCACTCTTTAAAGTAGTAGAGGTGTAGTAAACAATATCAAAATTAGTTTTATTTTTTTTAAGATTATTTGAGAGCGAGAACGAGCGGGGGAGGGAAGAGGGAGAAGCAGACCTCCCACTGAGCAGAGAGCTTGATGTGGGGCTTGATCCCAGGACCCTGCGAGATCATGACCCCAGCCAAAGGCAGATGCCCAACCAACTAAGCCACCGAGGCGCCCCTCAAAGTTAGTTTTAAAATATAATTAATTAAACATGCTAGTCTAGGGCATTTTCTTCATCTAGCCAGTTTCTTCACTTTTTCCTTGTTTCTTATTTCTTCCTGCATTTTTACTCCTACCCCTCATGCTTTTGCTACCCCACCACCTTCTGATGTTTACCTCTTTCCATCAGGTATCCTCTCTCCGTCTCTCTCTCCTTTGTGGCCTATTTCCCTCAGTTTATAATCATATTTAGATTCTTCCTTTACTGAAAAATTTCTTCCTGACCCTTTCTCAATCTCATTATATGTCTTGTCTTTCATCTTCTCTTCTTCAAATGTTTCAGAGGAATAAAGTGTTGTCAACTGTTTACATTTTGCTAACTCCTCACCCAACTGCTGCAGTCTGGCTTCTGATTTCCATTCTTACCCTTTTTCCAAATGGTCACAAGGTTGTTATAAAAAGCTTGAACAAGTATAGAACATACTATCAGCCTGTATGTGAAGACTAAATAAATGCTTATACCTATGTATTATAGATTAATGTGTCCCAATCAAACTTCCAAGTTTTTAAGAATTAATGGTTTTAGCAGTGAAAAAAAAATGAAAGGGCAAAATATTCTGGAAAAGAAATCCATGAGTAGTAGGCACTAGTCCTTTCAGATATTAGAGTATATCCTAGAACATACCTAATCACAGTCATATAGTACTAGTGCAAAACAGAAATATAGGTCAGTAGGACAGATCTATGGACAGATCTTATATTTTAGGGATGTAAGAAATAACTTTCCGTTGCCTGGCTGGCTCAGTTGGTAGATCATGCAACTCTTGATCTCAGAGGCCTAAGTTCAAGCCCCACATTCTTTAAAAAAAAGGGAGAGAGAGAGAGAGAGAAAGAGCCTAAATTATTGAATAATTTAGCATCTAATAATAACAAAATGTCAAAAGTTTAAGTGGTCTTGATTATTGGATAGCAAGTAGCAAAAAATCAGGATTTATACCACAAACCAAAAGATACATAATGAGTAGTATTAAAAAGAAAAATTCAGACTAATAGGTATTTATAAGAATTGAAGTGAGAAAATTTAATTTAAAAAGACCCACAGACTAAGCTGTGTGAAAATCCAGTATTACCAATATATTTTGTATTATTTAGCCCAAAGATCTCCTCACACTCTTAATTCTATTTAATATCTGAATTTTTGTTAACCATTCCCTCCTTATTAAAACTCTCCTCCCTTGACCTGATAAGCACTTCCTCCTTTTTCACTACTTTTTGAATGCTTTTTCTTAGTACATCTTGAAATTGAATGAAAATTTATAGATGTACAGATGTACAAAAAGAATTTAAGAATATCCCTGAGGTACAGGAATAAAGTCATGAGTACCTGGACTTGAGTGACAGCAATGAAAAGGAACAGACTATTCTTGAGACATTTTGAATAGAGCTTACGCCCAGTTGATATGCTAAAAGTTTTATTGTATTTTGTCATGGGCTATAAGGAATGATGAATGTAATGTTGTCAAAGATGTCTACAAATTTTACAGGGTTTGAAAGGAAGAATAGAATGTTTTCAAAATTAGGAAATCTGTGAGTGGGGAAGAACAAGCTTTGTTCACCAGGAATGGAAGTGATTTTTTTTTTCTGGTATCAAAACAATCCTGACTTTTTTTCCTTCTCTTAGGGTATATTTCCCTTTTTTCGACTCTGCAACAGCCTCTTTAAACTGTTTAAATGAGAATGTCCTTGGCTCAGAGAGTACTACTCACCTGGCTTTTCACATTACTCTTCTTGATCATGTTGGTGTTGAAACTGGATGAGAAGGCACCTTGGAACTGGTTCCTCATATTTATTCCAGTCTGGATATTTGATACTATCCTTCTTGTTATGCTGATTGTGAAAATGGCTGGGCGATGTAAGTCTGGCTTTGACCCTCGACATGGATCACACAATATTAAAAAAAAAGCCTGGTACCTCATTGCAATGTTACTTAAATTAGCCTTCTGCCTTGCACTCTGTGCTAAACTGGAACAGTTTACTACCATGAATCTGTCCTATGTCTTCATTCCTTTATGGGCCTTACTGGCTGGGGCTTTGATAGAACTTGGATATAACGTCTTTTTTGTGAGAGACTGACTTCTAAGGACATCATTCATTTTATTGCCGTTCAACAAGCTATCATTAAAGTGTTCTGAATCCTTGCAAGCTTGAAGAATACCAGAGAACTGAGAAAATAACCAAATGTAGTTTTATACTGCTTCCATAAAATAGTCTTTGTGAATCATGGACTTCTAGTCAATCCAAAGCTTATTCAATATTTCAGTTATTAATATCCTTATTATCCCTATATAAATAAAGTTTGTTTTTGACCTTATTTTTCTACTTGACTCTTAATAATCTGTTGTACATATGTGGTCAATTTTTAAAGTATATAAATAAGTCTTTAATCTACATTATTTGGGTAGAAGTTTTAATGGATCATAGCCTCATTATGACCAAAGTAAATGATCATTTGTAAATTACGGAGGAAAAAAAACCTAGTTACTGAAATAGTTGTGAAATAGTTGTGCCACTTCATGTTTACATTCAGAAGGAATCTGAGAGTTTGACAGATTTTTATCTAAGCTAACATCATTGCTACTTCTCCCTTTATGACCCATGAATTACAGGTGGCATATTAAAACAGAGCAGAGGCTTGCCTCTTCCTAAAGTTAGAGGGACCTTTCATCATGGTTGAATCAGGACAGTTCCTATTTATGCCTTTGTCCTGGGGTTCAGGAAGTTAGTGCCCCTTTACTCTTTTTTTTTTTTTTTAAAGATTTTATTTATTTATTTGACAGAGAGAGACACAGCGAGAGAGGGAACACAAGCAGGGGGAGTGGGAGAGGGAGAAGCAGGCTTCCCGCCGAGCAGGGAGCCTGATGCAGGGCTCGATCCCAGGACCCTGGGATCATGACCTGAGCCCAAGGCAGACGCTTAACGACTGAGCCACCCAGGCGCCCCTCCCCTTTCACTCTTAAAAGTGTCCTGGCTTGAGAATTTATAGATGATCCTACCAAGGCACTCAACCCATTCCAGTGAAGCATAGGTGACATTAAGTATTCCAAACAGTCTTATGTACATTATAACTCTAAAGCAGGTGATTGTTCTTGACCTATACAGCCCTCACTTTTAGCTTTGGGAAGAACCCAAAGTAGTATTTTGTCTGTTTTAAAAATATCTAACACACAAGAAAGTGATTTCTGGCTGCTAGTACTTGAGAGGATTGCTTTGAATATAGCACTTTGGTCTAGTTCTCCTTTGTAAAGCAGATAACATGACAAAGTTTAAGCTACAACACCACAAATTAATATAGCTGAACTCCTTGTTTGAAACTACAGAGCTACGCTAAATAAATAAAAATTGATCAGTTACAAGCGTTTTCCTGTCTTACAATTAGTATATATTCCTATTTTGAGCATCTAAAAATAGGATGGAAAAGGATAGTTAATATGGGGAACATAATGTTCCAGACTTGATTAGATATTCCTAATTCAGCTGAGAGATCCAAAAAAATTTGGTCTAATGATAGATTCAAAGTAGAAGAACGCTTTCATCTCAGTGAGAAACCAGATAGGAGGATTTTGAAATTCAGCAAAAGCTGTATTTGTGCAAGTATTATCTAAGTATGATCTCTCACAGGGAAAAGGAAAAGGACAGCACCACGTGCAAACAATTAGCTGGGTCAGGAGTCAGCAAAATTTTTTCTGTAAAGGTTTATCTAGTAAATAGTTTAAGCTTTGTGGGCTATATCATTTCTATCTCAACAGCTCGGATCAGCTCTGTGATGAAAAAGCAGCCATAAACCATGGGTTATGTTCCAATAAAACTTTATGGACAATGAAACTTAAATTTTGTAAAATTTCCACATATCACAAGGTAGTATTCTTTCGACTTTTGTTCCAATTACTTAAAGCTATAAAAACTATTCTTGCCTCACAGCCATACAAAAAACACCTCTAAGCTAGGTCGTAAAACAAGCAAAAGCAGAAATTCTGTGTGAGATTTCTAAGAGAAAAGGTGGGACAGGTCTCCAAGGAAATAAGAGAAACTGGGTAAGAATTATATCTAAAAGTCAGCACAATAACCAACCTGTTGACCCATGAGGATCAATTAATTGTAATAGTGTCTGAGAGGTTCCCAGAAAGTAGAACTTTTTCTTAAAGTTAGTATACTGACAGACTAAATAAACAACTTGAAGCAGCATTAAGTTATTGACGTGCACCTCCTTGATTCTGGCACCCATTCCAATGTGTGTTTTATCCCCATACCACCAAGGAATTCTTTCAGTTCTGACACTACTTGGAAATATTATGTGATCCCACAGGTTAAGGGTTCAATCCCAGAAGACTCCTCCTCCCTCCAAACTTCAGATACCAAATACAAATCCAGCTATAGACTGGATGTTCCGACTCCCTTGATTAATTTGCTAGAGCAGCTCACAGAACTCAAACATTTTACATACTAGATTACCAGTTTATTATAAAAGAATATAACTCAGGAACAGCAAGATGGAAGAAATGGTAAGGCAAGGTATGGGGAAGGGGCAAGGAGCTTCCATGCTCTCTGGGCATACCACTCTTGCCCCATCTCCTTGTGTTCACCATCCCAGAGGCTCTCTGAACCCTGTCCTTTTAGGATTTTATGGAGGCTTGATTACATAGCATATAAATTAAATCATTGGCCATTGGTGACTGAACCCAATCTCCAGTTCCTCTCCCCTGGGAGATAAGGAAGGAGGAAAGTTCCAACCCTTTAATCACATGGTTGTTTCTCCCTGGCAACCAGCCCCCATCCTTAGGTTACCTAGGAGTTTTCCAAGTCACCGCATTAACATAAGCTCAAAAGACACCTTTATCACACTAACAGGAAATTCCAAGGAATTCTTGTGCCCAGAAAAAGGATAAAGACCAGATGTATATTTCTTATACATTACAATGTCACAGTCTCAGTGGTTGGAATACATTTAAAACATTAAATAATTAAAGACAGAGCAGATAGAAATTATGCTCACAGATAGAAAAAGCAAAACTAACGGAATAATATATAAACAATATTGCAGAAAAATACTTTCCCATTTGTTTTTAGTTCTAGGATATTTCCTTTATAATACAAAGATTTAACTTAAACATGAAAGGTTCCTTATGAAGCCAGTATTTTCCAGGTCAGTATGGACAAGAAGTAACTTATTCTGGTTTGGGGCAAAAGATTTATCAAAAATTCTGAGTAAAAGCAACTTGTAAACAAAATAACTTTTTTAAGACTTGAAAATATGAAAAGTAGAAAATATTCAAAGAATTCACAACTTGTTCAGCAATATTTCATGAACACAGAGGCTGGGTATGGTGGTACCATCAATCCACCACATGAAACATGAACACAAATCCACCAACAGAGAGCTTTCAAGCACCAAGAAAATTTGTTGCTCACAGCTTCTAGAAGTAAAGATCCATCTGTGGGCTAAAGTTTACTGTGATTTTAAAAGTTATTAACCACCTTACAAATTAGGTCATCTGCTTTCCTCTCTGCTTTTTTTACAGTGCAGCAAATAAGAGAAACCGATGTGACTGATGAACAGAAGTGATGGCCAAAAAAGGAGAGGAAACCACAGAACTTTCATTAGAGGCAGGCATATTACTATGCACCTGTGTCATCAAGAATAGTTCTCTTTACTGAGAGAAAATTAATCAGAATCCTTTTAGCATTATATTAAGAAACAGGCCACAAACTACAAAAGGAGTTTCCTTTAATCTTGATTGGTCATGTTTGCACAGTAAATGTCAGTTGTTTGGTGTTCTTATAATTCATGACATAGTGAAGGTACACGGGAATTACAGTGTTAGAAACAGGATAAAACAAAGAAAAAACCCTCATTATAATAATGATGGAAAAACTAAAGCACAGATAAATGAAATGAAATCAGTCCCTGGTCATTGATAAATGGAGAAGTTTTAACTCCAAATGCTATTTCCAAAATAGGTTTGCTATTGAAGAAAAAAAAAATAAGAATTCATCCATGGAAGATACATACCAGTTATCAAATGCCAAATAAAGTAACCCTAGGCTAAAAACTTTTATGAGAGGGATCTACTTTACACTTTAATGTTTTACTCTCATTTTGCTTGTCCTATGTTCAAATTACCATACTGTAATCATACTGATATCTTACACCACAAAGTAAATTTACTACCACTATCATCTATATACTACAAACCCAAATTTGTAATCAGGAAAAGGCATTCTGTAACATGATTTTTGAATTGCTGGCCCTGGGCAAAATAGTGAACTAGGAACAAGTATGTTTTGGAAATCTACCTACCTCCACGATACCTCATGACCCCTTGATAAACATCTTCCTCTTCCCAGATGCCTATCCTTTGCCAAAAATAAGAGGAATACAGAGAAAAGATAGTGAGAAAGGCATAAAATGATTAGGCTGACCCAGAACATAGCTCTTCTATTCTTTTTACTATGTTAATTCCAGAATCAGAAGCTAACATTTGTAGTATCTACAATATATAAACCAATGCACTAAGCCTTGGGCATGTTCTGTCATTTAATTTTCACCACCAATTAGCAGAATAGGTATTCCCTCCTCCCCTTTTACTGATACGAAATAAAAGCTAAGTGATTTCTCAACGTTATACAAGTGTATTCCCCTTTCATGAGCCATAGCTGTACTGCTCAAATGCCCTCAGCATAGTATCATACTAGTGAAGAAGGTCTGTGAAAATGTGCCACCTTTATGTCCTTGTCCCACTCTTGCAACAGAATGGATATTGACTAAAAATATGAGTGCATGTTATCACCTTCAATATTTTCAATTTTTGAATATTTATATCAATAGGGAGACTTTGTCTTGCCAAGTTAAGACTTAGCACGCTAAAAATCTGATTCAGACTATAAGATATTAAGGTGCTTCTTATATGATATTTGCCATTTTAATCACTTTAGGTCTAGTTTAAATTTACCCTCAATTTGTAATGAGTGTATCTCTAGTTGAAGAAAAAAGTTGGGTGAGTTTTACAGGTTTAACGATTTTTACAATACTTTCTCCACATTGCCCAGTGGGCCTAGATATTTAACAGGTAGCTTCTTAAACTTTATTCATAAGACTGAAGTACAAAATAGAAACTCGGTCTCTTTATAGTGCCTGCTAATCTAATTTTCTCCACTTTTCTATTGCAATTCTAGAATTACATTACGAAATAAAGTCAGTTTTTATATCATAGAAACCCACATAGTTTTTCCCACCCCAGTAAAGTTAAGGTACAACTTTTGTTCCTTCAAATATTTGTTGAATACCAAGTGTATATATTAGGTGTCAAGGATACAAAGGGATTAAAAAAGAAAAAACTTGTAACTTCTAGTTCATGGTTTAGGTAAAGCCCAACGTGTACTTAACTAATGTGTACATTAAATGATGTGAACAAAGGGACACAAGAAGCAGAGCGAAGAAATGGTTCTACACCAGCTTTGGGGTGAGGGGACAGTTGGAACAGATGAACTCAGTAAAAGACACAGAAGAGAAGATGTTTAGAGTTTTGAAAAAAGATTTCACGGTATTATATTCTAAGCAGAGATTTCCCCAGCAAAAGCAAAGAATTTTAAAAGTACACAAAGGAAATAGCAAGTCCTGGCTCCTGGTAAAGCTGAAAATTGGGCACATTAATGGAAGACTGGTGGATGAAGCTGGAAAGGAAGGGCCATATCATGAAGGCTTTTTGGTGTGATACTGAGATTTGGCTTCTAGACTTTAGGAAAGGAGCCACGGAATATTTCTAAGCAAAAGAGTAACAATCATATCTATCTTAGATTAATCTGGTAGTAACAAAGAATGGATTGGAATGGGGGTAGAGGCAGAGGACTGCAGGCAGCCTGAAACATTTTAGGCTATTTTAAGAGTCCAGGTAAGATGAACATCTACTATAACAAGAAAGTAGACAAATTATAAACATTTCCAGGGTCAACTCAAGAAAATCTCATGACACATTGTATATAGTTAGAAGAAAAGAGAAATCAGATAACTGCAATGACTAGGTAGAGACATAGTGATGCCGATACCCAAATTAGGAGGGAAAGGAAGAGCTAATGCTTGGGGGCAAGGGAGAAGAGAAGGATTTAATTCTGATTACACAGATCCTTAGAGCTGAAGTGAGAAATCAAGGCTAACTGAAGTCATGAGGTCACGAAGATAATTCGGGGACAAAGTGTAGAGACCTAAAGAACCTGAGATTGCTTTAAATAGCGGTGGCTAAGGCAAAAGAAGACATCCAAAGAAATGGAAAAGCAAAACAGAACAGATAGGTCATACATAGTTTTAGGGAGTAAAAGATTGCTAACAAGTGCCGCAAGGATTAAACAGAAGTATTAAGGGGTGCCTGGGTGGCTCAGTCATTAAGCGTCTGCCTTCGGTTCAAGTCATAATCCCAGGGTCCTGGGATCAAGCCCCGCATTGGGCTCCCTGCTCAGCGGGAAGCCTGCTTCTCCCTCTCCCACTCCCCCAGCTTGTGTTCCCTCTCTCGCTGTGTCTCTGTCTGTCAAATAAATAAATAAACAAACAGAAGTATGAAATGAAGCCAATGAATTTGGCAGTCAAAAGGTGACCTTTGAGAGAACCACTTCAGCCAGGTGATTAAATTTGAGGATTAAGACAAAATTATAGTGAAATGAGGAAGTGAAGGCAGACAGAGTTCTCCAAGAACTCTGTCAGTCAGGAAGAGGTATGGAACAACAGCGTAAACAAAAGCCAGACTAAAGTTTTTGTTTTTGTTTTTTTAAGAAGATAGAAGACTCGAGATTTTTCACATAAATGTCTGGCTCAGTTAAAAACAAAAACAAAATTTCAAAGAAAGAAGAAACTTGGGTAGAGGGAGGATGTAGAACTGCCTGTCCAAATAAAATTTTAAACACCATATTATGCAAAATATTTGCAACTATACTGACTTGTCTCTGAATCTGCATACTTTGTAGTCTTCAGTAGTACCAAGGCAATGAACTTTACAGAAAAGCATACAGATTTAACATTTTAAAAATATAGATGCATAAATTCTGAATTTCAAAATCTGTAGAAGGATCCAGAGTGCTAATATTTTAATAGTGCAGTTCTTGGAAGGCAAATAATAGTAATAAAACATATAAGTAGTATGTTTTAATTTTACTTTTAATTTCTAGTTAACATAAATTCTATTTGCCTACATTTTATTCTCAGCTCATTCACACTCCCTGATTGGGCCTAAAGTCCTAGAAGGGAAGATAACCTGAAATGCAAGATGTTATCCCCTCCTTTTTCCCTATCTCCCAGTAGAGATATGACCTAGAACATCTGTAAACGTAAAGAAGAAAAGCCATCTCTGCTTTTAGCCTCTTGTGCTTGACATTCTAAAAAGCGATGGTTTCCATCTGCAATATGCAGTATGTTAAAAAAAGAAAAGCCAGAGCAGAGATAGAGATTTATACTTCCTCCGAGTTGTCCTTTTAATTATTTTATCTGAGGTACACTGTCAGTGCCAAACATGTCAAACATAACTCTTTCATGAAATAGAAAAGGCATTCTAAAACCAGTAAAATTCTGTTTACATATCAAAGTAGTTACATCAGGTGGAATATTAATAATCAAGAGCTCTTCTATCACTCTGAAGACCTAAAACCCATCATGTCACTTTTTACCAGCTTAAAAGTATCTTGAAAACAATGCACTTTTGTCCTCCCCTCCTGGGACAGAAATAGTCCTGTCTAGAGAGAAGGGAAGTGATTTAGCATGCCATCCCAGCACCCACACTGAACTAGTTTAACAGCCTTGCTTAAGGTAATCCTCAATATTCTAGGTTGGCATGAATCAACTTTTGATAATTTTTAAGAGAAAAAAAAGACTTTCAGATTGGAATCACTTTCAAGATCTTATGGTTTCATTTGAAGACAAACAAGAACTTTTGAAGATGACGAGATGAAAATAAAATTTCAAATATAAGAAAATAATACAAAACAAAGGTAAAAAGATTACAGTTATCAATTTTAGTATTTATTGAAAGGTGGAAGACAAGGAAAATTCCTCTCAAACTCTAAAAACAAATCTTGCATCTCTGCTAAATGTAAAATGAATTTTTAGATATTTGCTTTACATGACAATAAACTTGTCCAACAAAATAACTAAATGCAAATTTACCAAAACAGTGCTAATCTATTATTTACAAAAATGATCTCACCTGCCATTATGTATTTGGGGAAAAAAACCGTTTCACACTCAGGAACACTAATGAAATACCTTGAGGACATAACACAAGAAATAAAATTCGTCCTACCCTCTCTGGCCCTTCCCTCCCTAAAGTTATAGAATAGATTGAAAATGAATATATGTGGGAATAAACATAGTATTTCCAATAATCTTACACACACACACACACGATTGAAAATGAATATATGTGGGAATAAACAGTATTTCCAATAATCTTACACACACACACACACACGAGTGTTGTGCCTGATCAACCTAATCTTTATTTAAGGTCAGCAGCCTTAGGGACAAGGGAGATAATGAATAATGAATATGGCTTTAGTCAAGTTTTCAACTAAATATCACAAATGCTTAATTCTTTTGCTAGCTAACCAGCTAACCTGAGAATGGAAAAGATTCTACTTCTTCAATAGCTAATAGGTATGAACCAAAGTAATTAAAAAAAAAAAAAAAAAAGCACTGTAGCAGACACCACTGAGGTACCTTAGTTTTTTTTAAAGGTCTGTGTATCGATTTAATAATTTACATAATAACTGTTTATATAGCATAAGATCATATAGAAACTACATCTTAAGTGCTTTATCGTTCTGGTCCAAGAAATTGGAAAAATCAACAAAAAAACGTGTGTTCAGGTAAAGAACTGGAATGTAGTAACTAGGAAACCATTAATATAAAGCAATATTGAAATAGAAATTATGTGTGTTTAACAAAGGTAATCAGCAAGTTCTTAGATTGCATCCAAAGAGGATTTTAAAAATTATAACCCGTAAGACAAGGGATGTAACATTATTCAAGGTGACAAAGCTGTATCTTGAAATCTTGAGCCCACTGATTTGTTTCATATATTTATATTGTAAAATGCATACATATATGTATTTTACAAAACTTTATAAATTTTCAAAATATGGAGAAGTTTTGAGTATTGGTTATATAAGAAACTCTACCTAAAAGCAACCACTGTGGTTGTTTTAGATATGTCTTTTAGTTAAAAGTTTAAGGCTCAAGATATTTTGGAGGGATACCCTAAAGACATTTTATTACTGTATGATCTCATGTATCTATGTGTATACTACTGGAAAACTAAAATATTGTTAAATATATCACCCTACAATTAAAAAAAAAAAACATTTTAACCACTTCAATTAAAAAAGAAAACATTTTAACCACATGCTCTCCTATTTCTCAATACTGGTTTGCTATGAACTTTTATATCCCCAAAAAGTAGATGCAAATGATAAATTTAGCTTAAAAGAGAAGATTAAAGTGGTGAGGAGTAGGCTAAGATGGTAACATATAAAACAAAATCCCTATTTACATTATCATGATTTATACCTTCCTTAACCCATGAAAATTCCTATATTGCAAATATATTGATTTCCTATAAACCACTGAGATTTCCTACAGTATTTGCCTAACCCTTTTAAACTGCGGGCCAGAAATGATGTCACTGCTGCAACTGATTTTAGTGGCTTCTCCCTAACCATAAAGATAAGCAGTTTTATGGGTACCACAAATGAGGCTGGAGCAGAAACAATTTCAACAGCAACACTAAACAAAAGACAGCACAAAGAATCTCAGTTAAAAGTCATCAACCAAAGTATGAGCCCAGAAAAATACCAAAGATAAATAAAATAAATGTGCAATGAGCAGTGTTCCTTACACCAAAGCATACATTAAAGACATTTGTTTGACTTTTAATTACAGTAGCGGAAGCGGTCTCAAATAGTGCTGAAGCCCATCACTGAAGAGATCTATTTTAATCTTTAGCTAGGCACTGGCAATCCTACCCGAATTTTACTTTCCAGGGCTTTTTTGGGAAAAAGGTAGGGAGAAGGATCCTTAGAAAAATGAGGTAACGCATCTTATTTTGTTAGTTTTATCTCTGTATATGGCAGTTGAGTCATGGCCCTTAAGGTTTTGTATTTGTCAGACTTTCCTCCTGTTCTGCGAGAAAAATGTAAAAGAGGATTTTAACTGCTCACAACTAAACATTCTGTAACTAAAGATTTTTACTCAGCTACTATTAAATATAGTACAGGTGCTTATTAGTAAGAACATTTTCTCAACTTTTTCTCATTCCAGACACTCTATATAGAGAAGATTTACGTTAGGGCTATGTAATCTGGCCACGTAACTTCATGAGTTAGAAGAGTTCAATACCACTCACAGACCTTGTTTCTCCCAACTTTATAAAACTGCTTCTATTACCTAAACTGCTTTCTGAATGTTGAATATAAATATTTTAAAATGTATTCCAGGGAGTGAGGCTAGGAAGTGTCACATATTCATCTTATTCAGCAATTTAAGAAGTTATGCAAAATATGATATACATATCTATATATATTCCCATACATACACGCATTATATAAATATGCTTTCATAACTGAATCTTGTTTTCAAAAATGCTTACACAGTGTGGGGAATTTAAATATTCACTAGATTCGAATACTTACATTTGCACTCCATTACCACTCTAAATGGATACACCAGCAGAAACGTAATAGACCAAATAAATGACTTAACTGAATTGTCAGTTTGTCTTTTTGCAGACCCAACAGAAAACATTTTATTATTATGAACCTTTATTAAGTGGCTCACATTTCAGTATAAATCACACTAAAAAGATTTTTTAAAAGCTATTTACACTACAGTGCTGACACATTAAAATGAAAAAAAAAAAATCGGTATAAATAAGCTCTATGGAAAAGCCTTAAATTGTCAAAAAAGAATTCTGGCTCATATTACAAAAAATATATATATATATGTTAATGTCAGCTCTATTCTAAAACCTACAATTCCAAATCAAATGATTCTTTAAAGACTCCTTTTGTTTAAACCTGTAATATTTACAGTGCATCTGGCCCTAAGTGCTTTGATCCTTCACAGTTATGGACAGGCACTGAGGAATGTTACAAAGCTACATAAACTCTATTTTGTAACAGACTTGGGAGCAAGTCCTTGGCTTGCTTTCAGAATTCATGAATCTTTATTACATTATTAACTTTAAAAAGAAAAAGAATTTTAAATGGTATGTACAAATTTAGCACAAAATGTCATCATCTTTTCTATCTTGATTTGAATGTGCTGAACTATGTTGCCTTGTATCAACTAGACCTATGAGACTTCCAGGGCACAATTCTTCCTTTAAATCTTTGTTGCTATTTTCAAATTTAGAGTCCATGTCAATCTTAAATTCTGTAAATTGAACATGATCCAATTTTGCTTTAACATTCTTGCCATCCGTATTATTCGGTGCTCTAGTCTTTTCAGGAATATAAACATTCACAGGTTCTTCCTTGATTCTTACAGCTGCAATAGGTTCATGTTTAACCGGCTGTAATTCAGATTTAGAATGAAGTTTGTCTGAAAAATTAGAATCCAAGGAGGTTTTGCTTACAGCACAAATCACATGGTCAGTGTGAGGTCCAAGAACTGATGTTGTGGAATCTGGTGATGTGCCTGTTTCGTGAGTAGCTGTATTCTGAGCAGTCTCCTCCTCTGAGTGATACAACTTGAGCCGAACATGCCATGCTAAACTGCATACTGCTGAAACTGTCTTGAACTGATGAACAACATTCCTTGGAATAAAATAAATGTCATTATCATACAGCTGAATCCTGGCATAGCGGATGCCTTCCCTCCTCAGTTGATTAAGTTTTGCATCATCAACCCACTGGACACACTAAAAAAAAGAAACAGGAATACCATTAAGTCTTTTCTACAATAAAAATTAAACTGAAGACAATAATAGTTTAAGATATACCTGGGACAGTGGAGGTTCATGTAAATCTAACTGCATTCGTTGAACTACTTCTAAGAAATCTTCAGCATGAAAACAAATTACATCTTTGGTTATTCGGGGTTGAGCAGGCCTAAAAAAGAACATGAGATAATGAAGACTCTTCCATTAATGTTTCACTCTGTTAAGTCCTTATTAAATTTAAAGCAAAAATAGTTTGTGGTCAAAACAAAAGTACCTAGAAATAAAGTTAAAATGTAATTAGAAGATCACTCTACATATTTAAACAAAGGGATAAAACCATGAGTTTTGACCTAAACACAAATAAAAACTAACCTCATTTTATTATAGCTATGTATATAACCATATTTTGAAAAATTAAAATAATCTGAATTGGTTAATTATGCAAATCAAAAAACTAAGGGCTTTGTCTTAAAGGTCAATACTTCAACAAATTAAATGCTAAAGATGAAACTACTACATAAAAATTAGAGGTAGAGGGGCGCCTGGGTGGCTCAGTCGTTAAGCGTCTGCCTTAGGCTCAGATCATGATCCCAGGGTCCTGGGATCAAGCCCCGCATCGGGCTCCCTGCCCAGCGGGGAGCCTGCTTCTCCCTCTCCCACTCCCCCTGCTTGTGTTCCCTCTCTCGCTGTGTCTCTGTCAAATAAATAAATAAAATCTTTAAAAAAAAAAAAATTAGAGGTAGATATGGGGAGAAGAGTACTTTCTTCTAATAAAGACATATATAACTGCAGTTATATCTAAAATTCCTAAGTAACCCTTAATAAATTAAGAGACCTTCATTTAGAAAAGTGCTAATAAACTATTATCACTCTATTTGTGGGAGTTAATAGTGTCTTTAAATATAGTTCTAAAAAAAAATCCCAAATTCTTCAATTAGCTAGCAATATACAAACACATTTTTACAGAAGATGCTCAAAAATGGATTTTGAAATGAAATTCCAAGCAACATAAATCCAAAAAAAAAAAAAAGAAAAAAATCATACCAAGGCAAATCATAAAGAAATTTTTAAAAACCAGTGATAAAGGGGGGCCTGGGTGGCTCAGTTGTTAAGCATCTGCCTTCGGCTCAGGTAATGATCCCAGGGTCCTGGTATTGAGCCCCGCGTCAGGCTCCCTGCTCGGCAGGAAGCCTGCTTCTCCCTCTCCCCCTGCCCCTCTTGCTGTCTCTAAGTGAATAAATAAAATCTTCAAAAAAAAAAAAAACAAAAAAAAAAACAAACCCAAAAACAGTGATAAAATCTAAATGTTAGGGCTCCTGGGTGGCTCAGTCGGTTAAGCGTCTGCCTTCAGCTCAGGACATGATCCCAAGGTCCAGGGATCGAGTCCCACATCGGGCTCCCTGCTCAGCAGGGAGCCTGCTTCTCCCTCTCCAGTCAAACCCAAAGAGTAAGACTACATTCTAACAACTGAAAACCTTTGGTGCAATTATACAATTAGGATATCCAAATACAGTGAAAAATGAAACTTACTTTCCTTATAGTAAGGAGAATTACTGAGAAACTTCCCAAGAAAAATTTTAGAAGCCAAGAAAACCTATCATTAAAATAGCAATAGCTCAAAAACAAACAAAAAAAGCAGTAGTTAATATATACCACTCTCCACAGTGCACAGCTTTCAACACTCCGACAGCAGCTGTAGTCTGTCGTTCAAAACCTTGTCCTATATGATCTGCATGGGCTCTTGTTCTGTCTTCAAAGAGCATCTCACGGGGCTCACTGGTTCGAGGTAGGTACTGCAGGTTTTTTATTTCATTGGTAGTTCTGTTAAAATAAAATTACATATATATAATATAAAGTGGAGGTGGGGAGAGAGAGGCAGGCCTATGTATTAAGGCTTAACTGCCTTCAAACATTTGTACTGATGTACTGAGGCTTAATTGCCATGAAGCATTTAGATCACGTAATTCAGACAGAAGGAAATTTTAAATCACCTGCTCCCAAATCAGGTTCTATTTTTAAAATGAACAAGTACAAACAAAAACATATATAATCCCCTCCTTTTTCTAACATACGCTTCACAAAAGTGGCAGCTGTAGTGTGGATAGACTACTAAATTACAGATGGTGTGGTTTACCCGAAAGTTCCCCTGTCCAGAATCTTTACCTGAGGTTTGTTTGGGTCTTACCTGTAGAACCATGCCCCCACTCAAGTCACATGGCTAACGTAAGATATATATCTGGAACAAACAGGTAACTTTAAAAATGGATTAATATTTATAGAATACCTATTATATACCAGGTCCTATCTAGGCACTGCAGCTAGTGAACAAGACAGTAATGAAAATAACAGACAAGTTTCCCCACTTTCATGAGAGTTCATACTCCAGTGAGAGAAAGACCAACAAATAAATAGCAAGAAAACACCAAATGATAACTGCTTCCACAAAACACACAGGACTTATTGGAGGCAGAAAGAAAACCTTAGCTCTCTCTTGAAGGACAACCACCTGCCACCGGCACTCTCTCAGAGCTACTGCTCACCTAGATATGCACACAGAAGCTGCTACTTTGCCTCATTCAATGCAAAAACCCTCTCTAATTTTGCTGCAGAAGGGAAAATGAGTGAGAATTACTTTGGGAGTCATCATCTTATTTATCCCTCTGTAGAGTTTTTCTGTTGCTTTCAGAGACAATTCCAGATTGCCCCCACAATTTTCTCCTCTCATCCTCATCTAAACCCCTAGAATCGCTCTTCCTTACTTGTTCTCTAATTTCCCTAGAATCACTCTTTTCTTACTAGTTCTCTAATTTACCTAGAATCACCCTTTCTTACTAGTTCTCTAATTTCCCACTCTCAATCTCTACTACTTACTGCTCTTTGTGCACTCTTGTATTACAGTCGTATTACACACTCGCACACACAGGTGATGCTACAACATACCTTTTTTGCCCTTTGTGACTGATGTTCTATAGGTGTCAGAAAGCTAGATGATGACCTTAATTCCTATGGAAAGCTAACAGACTTTCAAGCCTACAACTTTGGTCCCATTAACACCACTTTTTTTTTTTTTAAATTTTATTTTATCACGTTATGTTACTCACCATACATTACATCATTAGTTTTTGATGTAGTCATTAACACCACATTCTAATGATTTAAGACTTTATATGAAGCCGGGCACCTGGGTGGCTCAGTCAGTTAGGCGGCTGCCTTCGGCTCAGGTCATGATCCTGGGGTCCTGGGATTGAGCCCCATGTCCAGCTCCCTGCTCAGCGGAGAGCCTGCTCCCTCTCCCTCTGCCTGCCACTCTACTTCTGCTCTCTATCAAATAAATAAATAAAATCTTAAAAAAAAAAAAAAAGACTTTATATGAAGCCTTTAGCACCGTGCCTTGGGCAGTGTTAGTAGTTGCTCAGACTACAATGTGATGTGAAATCACATTACATGGATGCTAATCCCTGAAGTACATACAAGCAGGTTCCTCAGAGGCCTGGTGAACTCCCTTAAATTACATGTAAAACTCTGTGGATATCTGTACTTGTTCTGGGGAGAGGCTTTCAGATCTCTAAATGATTTATAAATCCTAGTTAAGAACCACTGAGAAATACGCCAATTTTATCATTTACTACCAGCTTATAAATTAACTTGTAAAAATTTCATTCAACAGATATTTATTAAGCAGCAGGCACTCTGTTTATGTGCTAGAGACACATTAAGTAACAAGTACAACATGGGCTCCTGTCCTCATGCAACCTACAGTTTACTCAGTGACCATTTTCCCTGGTTTTTAAGATTAATAATCACTGTAATTAATAAAACATCTTTATAGACCTAAAAAAAGGTATCTATCACCCACTCCATTCCCACCAATGTTAATTCTGTGTACATTTTTTCCACACTTTTCTGTGTTCACATAAATATACACTTAACACATGTTTATTTCTTTTCATACAAACAGAATCGTACTGGCCATATTACTCTATATTTTGCTCTTTTCAAATGTCCTGAACAATCTTCCTGATCAACACACAAAAATAACTCATTTATTTGAACTATTTCACCATATTTTTTTTTAAGATTTTATTTTTTTAAGTAATCTCTACACCAAACATGGGGTTCGAACTCACAACCCCAAGATCAAGAGTCACATGTTCCACCGACTGAGCTAGCTAGCAGCCCCAAAGGAATGGATACTGGGGTTTGGGGGGTCTTTTTTTTAAAGATTTTATTTCACCATATTCTTAATAGGAATGTACCAAAATGAATTCAACCATTCCACTGTTTATGGGCATTCAGACCATTTTAAACTCTCTCACTCCAAATAATGATGCAATTAATATTCTTATACATTTACCTTTAGTGCTTTCATTTCTTAGGACAGATTCCCAAAAGTGGTAGCACTGGATCAAAGAGTGTATGCATGTATACATGTGTTAAACTTCATGAGCTATTGTTAAATTACTTTTACAGAATGATTACAGCAGCTCATCTTTCTACCAATAATATATAAATGATCCTGTTTCCTCACATACCTATGAGTCTAATATTATTGTTCTACTTTTTTTGCCAGTGTAATAGGTAAAAAATAATATCTCATAATTCTTATATTAATATAACTGGCTGAGGCCTATTTTTCTACTGGGATATGTTACATTTTTCTTATCAATTTGGGAATGCTCTATGTCTATTAACTTTAGTCTGTCACATGTTACAAAATGTTTTAGTTAAGTGTATCATAGTTCTGAACTTTAACTTTAATAGTATTGTCGTTACATATTTTTATATTGCTTAGAAAGGTCTCCCCTAGGTTTAAAAACTTTATTCTTATATTTTAATTTTTTTATCTATTATGTTCAAATCTCTTACTTCTTATATGAGATAGGGGCTATGGCTTTGTTTTCTTTCAAATGGACTTCAATTATGCCACCCTTACTCATTAAATAAATCTTCCTTTTCCCATCTATCTCATACATTAAGTTCTCAATATACTTTGATCTATTTGGGTACTCTACCCTACTCCAGTGATCTTTTTGAGCTTTAAAGTAATTTTTAGTATCTAGTAACACAAGGCCCCCCTCACTTATCTTCTCTTTCACAGTTTTCTTGGCTATTTGTTGACTTTACTTATTCTTCCTTCTAAACTTTTTTTTTTTTTTTTAAGATTTTATTTATTTATTTGAGAGACAGAATGAGAGAGAGAGCACATGAGAGGGGGGAGAGTCAGAGGGAGAAGCAGACTCCCTGCTGAGCAGGGAGCCCGATGTGGGACTCGATCCCGGGACTCCAGGATCATGACCTGAGCTGAAGGCAGTCGCTTAACCAACTGAGCCACCCAGGCGCCCCTTCCTTCTAAACTTTAAAATCATTAAATCCAGTGCTGAAAGTGTGAGTTCAACTAAAATGCCAAAAATTTCAAAGGACTATCATTTTTATCCAATCTGGAACATAGTAGGGTTTTTGATTTGTTTCACTATTATTTTATACCCTCCAGAAGATGTTTACGCTTTCTTAGTATGGGTTCTGAATATTTTTTATTAAATTTATTCTAAAAGCTTACAATGTCTTTGTTGTGAAGGACATTTTTTCCATTCCTAATTACAATTTATTGTCATTTGCCCACATTTTTCAAGCCTTATTTATATTTGATATATTACAAGAAATTTCATTAGCATGTGTAGCCATTTTTGAATTCACATTCCAAGTATGCTCTAAACGTTCCCTTTCTTCTTTCTCCGATTTTCAACTAACACACACACACACACACACACACTCACCCAATGTACATCCATCCCTGGCAATAAAAATTGGTATTCGACATACCTTTTCCTTTTGAAAGGTGACTTTGGCATATCAGCCACAGGGATCATTTGTTCTCCTGGGCGTACCCACATGATGGGACCATCATCACTGTCTTTTCGACTCTCTAATTTTAGACTAGATAGGGTCCCCCATGGCAGTGTACACTAGAGGCAAATAATTACACAGAAACCAATTATTTTCAAAATGCATCTTCAAATATACATTAAATACTGCCCCCTTGACAAACTTTCATATATACCTTTAATACTTATACATTTGAAATACAAACCTACATTGAACATATTCCTATGTAGTCATATATTTTCCTTCAAAAGTAGGATTTCAAACATACCAAGAGTAATTATTCTTGGATGGCTCCCTCCTTTTAACCCTGCCAGAAGTATGATTCACTATATTCATCATTTGTTATTCTTCCTTCTACCAAATATAATAAGGGTCATATGATGTTAGTAAGTTGGCAAAATAAGCAAGTGTTCTCCATGAGAATCTATAAAAATGAACAATTTGTTTTAAAAAATAGAAATCTCAAAAAAATGGATACCTCTTTGATTAGCTATAATGAAAATTTAACAAAACAAAAAGGAAAACCAAATCAAAATCAAAATTTATTTGTTTAGTAGTTTCTTAAATAGTTTGCTGGTCTAAAAGCAACTTTTCTTAAAAAAAAAAAAAAAGAAATGTCTAAGGGCCATTTGTCCATGGAACAGTGAGAATGGTTATTTTAAAAAACCATTCATCCCATCCCCTTTTAAGAAAGGGTAGAACTGTCACATGAAATTTCTCCTAAAAGAATGCCTTTAGCTCATTTGTCTTTAAAATTAAAATCTGAAACATAAATATTTAAATAATGGTATTTTTAAAATACCACTCAAAATAAATGCAATCAAATTCCATAGTATTACTAGTTGGGAAAAAGAGAAAAGTAACAAAAGGTTTAAAAGGAATAAAAAAGGAAATGAAAGGGGAATGGATTGGAGTCAAAAAGATAAGTTAGAAAAAGTTAGAAAATGGAACAAGAAGAAGTGAAAAAAGAATAGATCTATAACAGATTACGTGGCAAATATTAGAGACAAATGGATTCTGTCACATTCTGACCTCTGAATTACTGATTAAATAACTACACAGCTCAGAAATTTCTCTCTCAATGGGATAGCCCCAGCAGCCCACAAGAAGAAATATTTTCTAGAATGCACAGATTACTGAAAAAATAAAAAGAATTTGGCTAGAAATCATTTAAAGAATTCAAAGGGGCCTTAAAGCTATGTAGCCTAAATGCAATGTTTTATGGATGCGGAAACTGAAGTCCAGAAAGTTTAAATGGCTTGCCCAACCCAGCAAGGTAGAGCCAAGATTGAAATACAGATGTACAATTTCCCAAGCCAGTTTTCCACAATGCCAAATTGCCATTCTTTTGTCCTAAACATTTAATTTAGTAGGCATCCTTCCTATACTTCTTAAATCCTCTGATACTCAGTTTATAAAAAGTTAATAAACAGATGGAACCTAATTTCCTAAAGTGGCAGCAACAAGCGTTATTTTTTGGTTCACCACTTAGCTCTGCCATTATAATTAATATCTGAGTCACATGCACACACACTATACGAGAATTATATTTCTGAAACAACTATGATTTGGTCACCGACAGCATGTGAGTGACACCCACAATTTAGACTGCTTGATATTGTTTTCTCTTACTTTTAAAAACGGTGAATCTTCCAACATGTCAAGGAATTCAGGGAAGTAATCTCCCACCTCTTCATCAACTGCTCCCACCAAGCTGATCTGTCGCATTGGGCCAGCTCTGTAAGTACCGTGAGAATATGTTCTTTTTACCTGAAGGATATGGATTTAATTAAAGGTTATAAATAAGATAATGCTTGCTATCATTGTGTAACAACAAATTATATTGTCTGAGAATATTAGAACATAATGTGAGGTAAGCAAATCAAAACAAAAAGGCCTTTACAAACAGTAAAAAAATAAAATAAAAAATAAGGCAAAAAAAAAAAATCCATACCAGAGCAAGCTATTTTACCTTCTCTAGCTATTCCTATACACTGCTTATGAAAACACAGGTAAGATAAACAGTATAATTCTAGATAGCAGACTATAACTTCTCCTCATTATATAGTTTATTATTTGATCTATAAGGCCAATGAAATTTATAGTCAAAAGTTCATATACCTACATTTTCCTAAACGGTTCATATCTTTTTATCAGAATTTCTAAAAGTAGACTGCCTGAAATGTTACATTTAACCATTACCAGTGGTTTGTATGTCTGAAAGGCCGCCAGGAATGATCTTCCCCTCTAGATCATACCATATTAATTAGGATCCAGTTTATATTTCTATGATTAACTCTGAGAAAAACTACCAGAGATTGAGAATCAGGAGTGCTAGGTCCCAATGCTACCTTTACTATCTAGCAGCTATGTGACCTTCAGAAATCACACAGATTCCTGTATTTTAGTTTCCTTAAGTGGAATGATCTACCTCAGACTGCTGAAGGAAATTTAATAATTACGTAAAGCTATAAAGCCACCCGCACAATGCTAGCAGGGTAGCATTCAAGTATCAACTGAAATAAAACCACCTGCACCTCAAGAATCTTGACACATGGGTAGGGGAGCCTGGGTGGCTCAGTCGTTAAGCGTCTGCCTTCAGCTCAGGTCATGATCCCAGGGTCCTGGGATTGAGCCCTGCATCAGGCTCCTTCCTCAGCGGGAAGCCTGCTTCTCCCCCTGCTTGTGTTCCCTCTCTCACTGTGTCTCTCTCTCTGTCAAATAAATAAATAAAATCTTAAAAAAAAAAAAAAAAGAAAAGAATCCTGATACCTGAATTCTGGCAAGCACATTTAAATTCTGCAAAGAAATCTATGCCTTTTCATACCCTAATGTTAAGAAACAAGAATCTTTATAAAGCAAAACAACTTCCTTTCATGGGGCGCCTGGGTGGCTCAGTAGGTTAAGCATCCAACTCTTGATCTTGGCTCAGGTCATGATCTCAGGGACATAAGATCGAACCCAAGTGGGGCTTCATGCTCAGCGGGGAATCTACTTGAGATTCTCTCCCTCTCTCTCTCTGCCCCTTCCCCCTCCACGTGTGTGGCATGCACTTCCTCTCTCCAAAATAAACAAACAAATCTTAAAAAATAAAGTACATTGTAATACTTTTACTTATATACCATTTAACCCAACTTTCTAGTTTAATAACCCAATATTCAAACATTCACTAAGTCAGTTGGAATCATTAATTTAATGTTTTAAACATGGCAAATTACATAAAACAATGCAACCAAATTAAAAAACACGTTATCTCTTGAGAAAATATACAGATGGCACTTAAGCAGTTAAAACAAAATATAAGAATACAATCCACACGCCTTTCAGAAAAATAGAAATAGTTCTCAATTTAGGTGACACCTATTTTATCAAATACTATATAACAAATATCCCCTACTACATGGAATGAAATAAAATCTACAATATCATAAGATTAAAAAGCCTCAATTCTCCAAAAATCATCTATCCAACTACTATTACACTCAAGGGCAATGGGCGGGGGAGGAAAAAGATGAGGGTTTAAAGAATCTCTAGATAGCCAAAATAAATGCCGTAAGACCATGACTCATAAAAGGGTCTCTTCTGACACGTGTTTCTACATTAGGCACAATTCTCACTAACCTCTAAAATCATAAAGGATATGAAACTACAAATGTGAAGGGGAGGAGGAGCAGGAAGCAAGCATACATAGCTGCAGCTCCCCTAGGATGTATTATAGCATCATAACGACAAACCTAGACTGAAAAAGGATAGCTTCACTAAAGTCTTGGTACCCAAAACTAAAGACTTCCATTATCTAGAAAAATCACCTATCTCGAAAACCTCACATCACGGTAATACTAGACATGAGATTACTGTATTTGCTTTTTTCCCACTTCAGTAAACATTAATCAAACCATCAGTTTTCTGATGCAATTAAAATAATTACTAGAAAATATCAAAACATGTCACTGTTTTAAAACATATTCTGTATGCTTCCTAAAAGAAAAATGCGTTGTTACAAAGAGTACACATATTTTTCCTCCCAATTTAGGTATAGCTCTTTCAAAAGACAACACAGTAAAAGACAGAAACAATACTTATTGATATATTTGCAAATACTTCTATTTCAATAGTTCACATTTAAATAGTGCCTGTTAGAACAGATAGATAGATCTTAATCTAAATCTCCTCCCTACAGCTCCTCCCCTTGCCATCCCCAGCCCTGGTAAAAAACCTACCAATATCGGGGCGCCTGGGTGGCTCAGTCGTTAAGCGGCTGCCTTCGGCTCAGGTCAGGATCCCAGGGTCCTGGGATCGAGCCCCGCATCGGGCTCCCTGCTCGGCGGGGAGCCTGCCTCTCCCTCTCCCTCTGCCTGCCTCTCTGCCTACCTGTTCTCTCTGTCAAATAAATAAAATCTTTAGAAAAAAATAAAAATAAAATAAAAAACCTACCAATATCATAACTGCATGTTTACCTTTCCCCTCATATATTCTCTACAAATGTTATAGAGGGAAAGAAAAAAACAGGAAATAGAAGACTTCTTGTACCCACTGCCAGTAAGTGCCAATAACAAAATCTCAGAAATACTGGTTGACAAGAAATGAACTATTTAATTAAATTATATTTAAACTAAAATCCTAGGGGTGCCTGCATGGCTCAGTCAGTTGAGCGTCTGCCTTCGGCTCAGGACATGATCCCAGGGTCCTGGGATTGAGCCCCTGCATGGCTGCCCCCCCTCCGCTCAGTGGGGAGTGTGCTTCTCCCTCTGTCCCGGCTCCCCACTCATGCTTGTACTCTCTCTCTCTGAAATATCTTTAAGAAATAAACTAAAATCCTATTCATTACTCGTTCTATGAAAAGTAATCTTTAAAACAAACAAACAAAAGACCTTATGATTCTGAGGTCAGCCCGCTATAAAAAGAATAAAGTAGCTTTTCTGACAGGGAATACATTGCCAAAAATAAATCTGTTAGACTTAAGACTGTTTTATGTATAAAAATTGCTACAACAAGGGAAGAAGCAAATATGGTAATAAGTAATTCAAAAAAACCATGAATGACTCACTTGAAACGACTTGCTGTTTCCTAAAATATGTTTCCTTATACGGCAGCCCCTGAAAAGAGGATTCTATATAGTCCACTAAGTTTGGGAAACTCTTCTGTTTGGGAGGTTTACCACACAACACTATTACTGAGTTTCTGAGAGGTCTTAAATGGTAAACATAACTTATTTGGCTCAGTACTACACAAAGTATTCTGACTTCAAAACCTGTTTTTCTCATAGTTGTTTTAGCATACCTATCAACATCTCAAGACATTAAAAGTTCCACAGAACAATGGTGAACCATAATAAATACAGAAGATATTACAGATGTTCCTACCTAGCATAAGCATCAATCTGAAGAAAATACAAAAACAGGATAGTTATCAGAACAAAAATTGAGGGAGTGAGGGCAATTCTGGGTGTTTTGTGGGGAGGGGTGAAGGTGAGGGAAAGTCTTATCTTAAAAAACAAGGTTTAGCTCATCACATTCTTTCTGAGGCAATCTAAAATCTAACATAAATGAGTGTGCCACAAGAGGGAGCCATTTCCCATCACATCTGGCATATTCTTCCAAATCAAAATATAATAGGTAATGACATTTAGTCAACATTCTATTTCAAAAATATCCATATAATTTCATGTAAAATAAGGATGAAAGTGTTATTATTCATTTTAAAATCAGTACAATAAAGGAAAAAGTCCCCTTTCTCAATTAGAGCATCTGGTACCAGCCACAGTAATATTTTGTACAGATCAGCTCATAAGCTTTCAAGGAAGATGTGACAGGCACAAATGGTCAAAATGAGAATTTAGTGCAAAGGTAGCCGATGGTTCAAAGATGGCATACCAAATTATCTTTATTGCCTAGCACAGTGAATGATTCTAGCAAGAAGTTAATTCTCCATTTTGCAGAGGGGCAAAGCTTAACAGATCAGATCAGATTTAATAACTGTTTAACTATTAGATATTAGCCACTTAGTCATGATTAGTTAACACCTTGACCTAAGTTACCTGATACAAACAACTTAGAACCAGGATAAAATAAAAACAAGATTTAGAGTTTGGGGGAGGGGAAAAGGTGGTGAGAAGACAACTGCTCCGTTTTCATATCCTTACAGCTCTAACTACAGGGTTCAGAGTATATGCTGCTTAAATACTGAGTAACAAGAAAGAAATCTTATTTATTCCTTGACAGACAAAACTCCTATCTCACTTGCCTTTTTGTTTCCCTACTATCAAATGAATATTTGAGCCAAGTGGAGATGGTAGAAAAATTAGAACAAATGTGGAGGTTGCAAATAGCCAAAAATTCTTCTCAAGTATGTATGCTCACTTCTGAGCAACATGACTGCACCAGTCCTATCATCATGAAGTGAATGTGGTTTTGGCCTTTTCACTTCCTTTGGCCAATGGACATTAGCAAACACAGCACAAGCAGAGGCTTGTGCACTGGGGAGTGCCCTCTTTTTGCTCCATGGAACCCTACAACAAGCATCATGTGTATGAGCTCAGGCTAACCCGCTACATGATTAAAGAAATGTGATCATCACTCCAGGTGACACTGCACCAACCACCAGACATACAAGCAAGATCTCCTAAGATCAACTGACCTGCCAACCACCAGACATGTAAATGAGGCCACCCAGCCCCAGACAAGATGACAAAGACCCTAAGAACTCTCCAGACAGCCCAAAGAACTGTGAGAAATCACTTTAAGGCATTAGGTTTTCAGGGTTTTGTTTTCTACAGCAAAAGAACGGATACAGATAGGTTACAAACTTACCTATTCTCAAAGACTTTTATCATACAGTTTGACTGACACTGTGACTCAGAGCCACAACTTAGAGACATGACATGACCTATTAAAACAATATATAATTTCACATGGCCTTTAAATTTTTCAGGCAACTTGCAAGGATACAGATGAAGACGGAAAACATTACAAGTAAAAAGAATTCCATAACCAAAAGAATTCAAAGGCTAGGATGTCTTGATCCTCTGTCACTGCCATGTGTGTGTGTGTGTGTGTGTGTGTGTGTGTACTGTTGTATACACATGTACACACATATCCACCAAAAAAACTCAAATTAACATGTTTTAAGGATAAAGGCTAAACAGGTGCAAAAATGAGTTTTTGTGACAACTACAGAGTAATTATTACAAAGATAAACACTATCACTATAAAGATCATAGAAATAGCTACATAATTTGTCATCTTTTAGTTTCCACAGAATTGAGGGCAAATGTATTTTGGTTAAATTTTGGTTGCTTAAAATTTTTAATTGGGAAGGAAGGAAGGAAAGAGGGAAGGAAAGAAGGAAGGAAGGAAAGAGGGAAGGAAAGAAGGAAGGAAGGAAAGGAGGAAACAAACTAGTCTCACGAGGATGGACTTAGTTTGGGTTCCATAAGCCACTGGTAGTCAGGGCCACCAGGTTGCATTATCAAGAGTTGTAGTAACAATTTACATCATCAAATACAGTGGCCCTGCTGGTGGTATTAATTCTTTGGGTCTGATCTAAACTTGGGCATATGAGGACGTGTTTTAAAGTTGAAATTAAGGAGGTTTTATTTACATTTCAAGCTTCAATATTTACACAGAGTACAATATTAGAATGCAAGAAAACAATCAAAAACTAATGATGTAATGTATGGTGAATAACATAATAAAAAAAATGCAAGAAAACATAGAACATATATTTTAAATTATTATATATACTATTTTATCCACTAAAAAACTGTGCTAATTCATTACATAGATACTCATCATGATTATCATTATAAATTTCTTTAATGCTGCTAAATGTATTTTCTAAACTAAGATTAAATAAAAACAACAAAGGTCAGATTTCTTCTTTTTTTTTAAGATTTTATTTATTTGACAGAGACAAAGCGAGAGAGGGAACACAAGCAGGGGGAGTGGGAGAGGGAGAAGCAGGCTATCTGCGGAGCAGGGAGCCCAATGTGGGGCTCGATCCCAGGACCGTGGGATCATGACCTGAGCCAAAGGCAGACACTTAACGATGGAGCCACCCAGGTGCCCAACAAAGGTCAGATCTGTACCCTTCTCTATCAACTCATTCAATTATCTCTTCTCATGTTTCTAGATCTTTTGAATACTGCTTTTCAGACTGGTTTTGATTGGATCAAAGGTTTGTCAGAATATAAAAGGTAGAAAGGGGAATTAAAGGGTAGTTACTGGATTATAAAATTCTATTTTTTAAAGATTTTATTTATTTATTTGACAGAGAGAGACACAGCGAGAGAGGGAACACAGCAGGGGGTGTGGGAGAGGAAGAAGCAGGCTTCCTGCAGAGCAGGGAGCCCAATGCGAGGCCCGATCCCAGGACTATGGGATCCTGACCTGGGCCGAAGGCAGACGCTTAACAACTGAGCCACCCAGGCAGCCCTGGATTACAAAATTTTAAAATTCAAAACTTCTCTACAGCTCTGCTTTCCTCTGCTCTGTAAAAAGCATTCTTTCTCATATAGAGCAGGTTCTACTGAACCTAACCCCTTGAACTTTGTTAATAAGAAGTCATGACCAAATCATCAAGCTGGAACATGAATTTGGCTTTATTTCCCACAACTTGTCTTTGTTATGGTTGATATTAAGTGAAACTACATTCCAATACTGATACCTCCTTTCCTTTCTCCCCTAGAAGACTAACACACAATTAGTTCAGTTAACGTTACCTCAACCAATTCTTTTGGTGAAAACAAATTCACATGGCATTATGTAAGCTAATTCATTTAACATCACCAAAATACATAGCTTCACTATGTGATTCTACTAACAAGTGTGCATGATGCACAATAATACCACAGATAAGGGGAGAAAGGATGCTGGAAGAGAAATAAGGTACAAGATACACTTTCAATTTCTCAAGATGAGTGTTAATGTCATATTCTAAAAGTACTCAGGGGGCGCCTGGGTGGCTCAGTCGGTTAAGTGTCTGCCTTTGGCTCGGGTCATGATCCCGGGGTCCTGGGATCGAGCCCTGCATCGGGCTCCCTGCTCCGCGGGAAGCCTGCTTCTCCCTCTCCCACTCCCCCTGCTTGTGTTCCCTCTCTCGCTGTCTCTGTCAAAAAAAAAAAAAAAAAAAAATTAAAAGTACTCAGAGCTTCCAAGTTCTCAAAAAGAGTGATCAATAAAATGAAGTCCTCAAATACCTAGGAATAAATCTCAAAGGATATGTAAGATCTATAGGATGAAAAAAATATATTATTGAGAGAAAATAAAAGACAAATGAAGGGAAATACCATGATCACAGACTGGAAGATTCAATATTGTAAAGACATCAATCCTACCCAAACTTGAACTACAACTTCCATGTAATCCCAATCAATATCCTAAGCAGATTTTTCTGTGGAACCAGACAAACTGTGAAGTTTATATGGAAATATAGAGAGCCAAGAAAATCTTGAAGAATAGCAAAACTGATACTTACTCTACTAGAGACCAAGTTTTATTATAAAGTTAAGACAATTAAGACAAATAGAATAATGAAATTAGAGGGAGTCCAGAAACACCATATATATGATTCAGATGATTCATGGCTAAGATGACATGACACTGTAATGTGGAATGGGTGCCTTTTCAATAAATGATCATGTCCACTGAGTACCTATATGGAAAAATATGAACCTTGAAGTTTACCTCATACCATACACAAAAATCAACTCCAAAAGTACTGTAGATTTAAATGCAAAAGGTAAAACAATGAAAGTTTCAAGAAAAAAACTTTAGAGAATACATTAATGACCTGGGGTAGGCAAAGATTTCTTAAACAGGACACAAAAAGCACTAATCGTAAATGGGGAAAAAACTTACAAATGAGATCACATTAAACTTGAGAACTTCTAGTCATCAAAAGACACTCTTAAAGAGTAAAAAGGCAAGCCACTCAGTGAGAGGGCGTATTTGCAATACACATATCTGACAAGATTCTTATCCACAATATATTAAGAAGCCCAACAAACCAATTAGAAAGAAAAGCCAATAGGAAAATGTACAAAAGAGTACAATAGCTAGTTTTATTTTTTTTTTTTTAAAGATTTTATTTATTTATTTGACAGAGAGATACAGCGAGAGAGGGAACACAAGCAGGGGGAGTGGGAGAGGGAGAAGCAGGCTTCCCGCCAAGCAGGGAGCCCGATGCGGGGCTCGATCCCAGGACTCTGGGATCATGACCTGAGCCGAAGGCAGACGCTTAACGACCGAGCCACCCAGGCGCCCCTAATAGCTAGTTTTAGAAAGAAGATATCCAACTGGACAATAATTACATAAAAAGGAGCTTGACTTCTTTAGTCATCAGGGAAGTGCAAATTAAAACCACAATGAGATACTACTACACAGCCACCAGAATGGCTAAAATGAAAAAGACAGACACTACTAAGTGTAGCCAAAGATGTGTACCACTGCTGGTGGGAACGTAAATTGAATTGGTACAATAACTTCTGGAAAACCTGTAGTAGCTAGTAAAGCTGAACATTTGTGTACTTTCTGATCCTGAAATTCCAATCTTATATACATACCCAACGGAAACAAATACATTATGTCCACTAAAACACATGTACAAAAATATTCACAGCACCCGTTGTAACCGCCACAAACTAGAAACAAATATCCATCCACCATAAACAGAACAAATAAATTGTCGTTTATTCATACAACAGAATGCCATACAGCAATGAGAAAATAAACTGTTATTATATACAAGATGGATGAATCTCACAAACATAATGCTAAAGGAAGGAAGCCACAGACAGCAATTCACATACTAGTTGATTCTATTATAAAAGTCCAAAAACAGGCAAAATTTATCTGTGGTATTTGAAGTCAGAAAGTGGTTACCTGGGTGTTTGTGTATGTATGGGTGGGGGGCACAAAGTAGTGATAAAGAAGGGTTTGGAGGAAGCTCTGACTACTAGTAATATTCTACTTCTTAAAATTATACATGTGTTCATTTAGTAAAGCTTCATTAAGCTATACATTTATAATGTGTGCATTCTGTGTATGTATACTTCAATAAAAAGTTTATTTAAAAAATCAGTTTAACTGGGGGTGCCTGGGTGGCTCAGTCGGTTAAGCATCTCCTTTCGGCTCAGATCATGATCCCAGGCTCCTGGGATTGAGCCCCACCATCGGGCTCCCTGCTCAGCAGGAAGTCTGCTTCTCCCTAGCCCTGTGCCCCTCCTCCCTGTGTTCTCTCTCTCTCTCTCTCTCTCTCTGTCAAATAAATAAATAATAAAATCCTTTTAAAAAATCAGTTTAACAAAAGCTTCAAAAAGTTTATCTTTAAAAATTTTTTTTAATTGAAAATGAAAAACAGAACTATCATATGATCCAGCAATTTCACTTCTGGGTATTTAACCAAAGGAAATGAGATCCTATCTTGAATAGATAGATGCACCCCCTATGTTTACTGCAGGTCCCTTTCCCCCAGGTCCTGGCAGCCACCAATCTGCTGTCTGTTTCTATAGATTTACCTATTCTCATTATTTCATATAAATGAAATCATACAATATGTGACCTTTTGCGACTAGCTTCTTTCACTCAACATAATGTTTTGAAGGTTCATCCGCACTATGTATCAGCATGTATCAGTATTTCATTCCTTTTTATGGCTCAATAATATCCCACTGTGTTCATGTATCGTAATTTAGTCAATTCCTTATCAGTATATAAAACATTTGTGGTAATTTTTGATCTTCAGTAGTACTTGCTGAACTCCCTACCCTAAATTAACACACTCAAAAATCCTCATTCAGGGGCGCCTGGGTGGCTCAGTCATTAAGCATCTGCCTTCGGCTCAGGTCATGATCCCAGAGTCCTGGGATCGAGCCCCGCACTGGACTCCCTGCTCAGCGGGAAGCCTGCTTCTCCCTCTCCCACTCCCCCTGCTTGTGTTTTCTCTCTCGCTGTGTCTCTCTCTGTCAAATAAATAAAATCTTAAAAAAAAAACAAAAAACTCCTCATTCAGAAACTAGCCATCACCTATTCAACCAAATGGAAAGTTGTAATATTATATACCAAGTCAGTGTAACAACTCTCTTTGTATAACCTGTTAATATTCTATGAAATATTTCTAACCAACAGCCCTGTGAATTGAGCAATATTATCTTTATTTTGTATGTGAGGAAACTCAGACATAGAGCTTAAGTAGCTGTCTAGTGTCACAGCTGGTAAACGACAAGACCAGGACTAGCTCCCTTCTCTTTGCATCCACTCCATATCAGAGCTCATCCAGCTACCCACACTAACCCAGTCACACTACAATGACTACACAAAAATTTGGAAGAGAGGTTCTCACATTCAGGACAAGAAAAGCCTCAAGTTATAAACTGGTTTAGCATGTAAGTTAGTCCCTGTAATTCATAAACCATTTTCCCAAATTAAAAAGCTCTATAAATATGGTTAAAAAAAAAATCATTCTCTGGAGGGATACCACAAATTAGATTAAGTGACAAGCTTTTCCTGGGAAGAATGAAGAAATTAGAAATAAAAGTATGTGTGCATGTGACTGGACGTCCAGACTACCATTTAAGGCGGAGACTATAACTTAAACACATATCAAAAAAAGAAATATACTCAGAGTAAGTAAAAGAGTTCTGGATGAAGACTAAGGAGATTGCGTTCTACTCCTGGTACTGCTGCCAACCTTAAAGTAGAAGTCACTCCTATCTATGTTTGTTTGCGTATCTGTAAAGTGAGAAAGGTTGGGATAGATGATCACTAAGATCCCTTTGAGACTTTACTTTTTTCCCTCCTTCCAAACTAGAATGCTGTCAATTATTCCTTAGAAAACTCGGAACTTTAGCACCCATAAATATGAAAATTGGCTGATCTCCTGGCCTAAGCAGTCCCTGATCTGAGAGTGGGTAACAAATGGCAATGGCCTTTTAGATGAGCCCACATTGACTTTCAAGAGCAAATGGACTTGACTCTGCCTCTGCTTTCTAAAATAATGTATATTCTACACCATAGAGAAGGGTAGGAAAAGGAAGTTAGCTCAATAAAAGCATTGCTACACTAATCTCCTCACATAAATGCAGAATTAACTGACTCCTTTGTACCACAATATATTTAACAGCTAACATTTACTCAGCACCCACTATCTGATGCATCCAGTGTTAAGCAATTTTAAGGCATAAAGCAAAAAGACTTTAGGTGATTTTTAGGTAAGAGAACTGCTTACATGGGAAATACATGGCTAAATTCATCTCAGTCCTTTCATTTCCAAAAAATACTTGCAAAAAAGGACAACAAAATCTTATTTCATTAATTATCTTTAAGAAAAAAAGAGACTGGGGCGCCTGGGTGGCTCAGTTGGTTAAGCGACTGCCTTCGGCTCAGGTCATGATCCTGGAGTCCCGGGATCGAGTCCCGCATCGGGCTCCCTGCTCGGCAGGGAGTCTGCTTCTCCCTCTGACCCTCCTCCCTCTCATGCTCTCTGTCTCTGTCATTCTCTCTGTCTCAAATAAATAAATAAAATCTTTAAAAAAAAAAAAAAGAAAAGAAAGAAAAAAAGAGACTAAGTAGACTCTGAAATTTAAAATCTTACGTTCACATCAAGAAGGTAATTTATTCTTAATATTCCCAAGAGTTGTCATTATATTCTTACCTTTTTATTTCAAACCTATAACAAAATGAAAAACTGAAACTTGTCTAAAATCATGTAACTAAAAGTTAAAAAAAAAAAAAAACTAACTAAAAACCTCTTACCTGAGCATGAAAATTGGACATAGTTGTCGTTTCTATATCCTTCTTTCCTAATATCTCCATTTTCACTGGCGAATTGGGAAAATTAAATGAAAAGTAGTCTAAAAAGTCAGGTAAATAAGTAGCTGCCCCATGAACAATACCCATTACATAGAAAGCTGCAGAGTTTTCATTTTCACTGAACACCAGATCCACAAACTCTTCGGCAAACCTCTCCATCTCCACAGGAGAAAGGTGGGAGAGTTCATTACTATAGGCATGGATAACGGATGCACCTCCATTAGGCTGGTGCTCAATATGAATGAGCTGTTTGAACTCCAAAGTGTCCAACCTTTTGAGGTTATTCTGAACCCGTGGCTCCTTTAATGAGACAAATGGAAACTCACTATTCTCAGGAATTTTGGAATCATAGTTCTTGTTATCCAAACTCTTTCCACTGTAATCCTTTACGTTATCATGTAGCATGCCTTTGGCTTCTTGATCTTCAACGTCAGATAGCAATCCTGAGCAGATGGTTTGAATAGATTTGCTATACATTTTTGGACGCTTCCGTTTTTCATTCTCTTTGTGTTTCTTTTTCTTTTTCTTCTTTACTTTTTTAATTTGTAAGTCTTCAGCATTTGCTTTTGGTTTCTCCTTCCCACCTGTTGGGAAAAAATTTCTTTAAAAACTCCGTACTTTAGTTACTTAGAAAAATCACACTTAAGGAACTGTCTTAAAATAAATAAGCAAAGTTTACTCAGATTTAGGCTTATATTTGGGACTTGTTTCACACAGTATTGGTAATCATAATTTAGTCTCTTTCCCTTTCTCTACACACACACACACACACACACACACACACACACACGAAGGTCTAGGACAAACTTACACCTATAGTGTGCAGGTACCATTCTGACACGTAGGAGATGCTCAGTCAGTGTTTACTGAAGTAATGAATGTAAGTTTTAGAAAGCATAATCTTCAAATTTAAATGTAGAAAATCAGAAATGGGAAGGTGAACAGAGGTCAATATGAATAATGCCCTCCAGATGTTTTCCACTGATATATAGCACCATTTTTATTCATCTGAGTTCTCCAAAATTGCGTATGTGTCAAGACTTGTAAATCACAATGGGAGAAAATGACTTGCATAATAGAAGAGTAACAAAACACACCAATTCCTTAGCTTTTTACCGTATTTCCTCCTTAGTAAACTACTCTTGCATCTAAAATGGGCTATTTTAGAGATCTACTGGAGTTTGCAAAGTTCCTGATGAAAACCCAATAAGGCACCATATAGAAGATGACAGAATTAGAATAATTTCTCATGTCCTAAGCATAAATGATACCATGTACTAGTAAAGAGATGAATATAAAAGTAAAAGATTTGGGGCATTATAAGTTTATATATTAATGAGCTTCTGTAACTGAAGTCAGGTAGACTCTGCACCCAGAAATTTAGAACTCCAAAAAATAAAAGAGTAATCCACGGAGTCTATACAGCTATAGACTAAGTGTACATATAAACACATAACATTATCACAATATATTCTGTAAAATGAGAAAAAAGGAGAGAGTAAACATCTTCGCAAGAAAATATTATGCTTCCTAAGATAATATGAGAAAGCCATTAAGGTAAGAGTTAAGAAAAGAAGGCATTCACTGTTTCCACCTGTTATTTCACTTTTATAGACAACCTGTTATGAATTAAATCTTCCCACTCTGCTTCCTTATGGAATTTTTCCATATTCACGTATGTCTTTTATTCCTGTCTCCAGTGAGTGAGATGTCCTGCCTACTTTTCAAAATAAGTCCTTCCCACCAATTCCAAAAACCCTTACAAAAATAGTTCCCTCTCCTCTTCTTTTGACCACACTTCTCATAAAGAACCCTCTATGCCAAGTGTCTTCCGTTTATTATCTTATCATTCTTGTTCCTTAAATTCTAGGTCTGCTTCCAGTCTACTCAAATTTACTTTCCCATAATGTTCAAATATCAAATCCAGTGATATTATTTCAAATCATTCTTCCTGGTCTCTCCAAGGTTTAACAATTATCCAGTTCATCCTTGATTTTTTACTTCTTTATAAATTTTTGGTCTAACAGCTTCATGACCAGCATCCTGAATTCTGGAGCCATATTAATCTTTCTATAAGTTTTATATATTGTTTGATCATATTCATCCCTTGAGTAAACTTCTTTCAAGTGTTCTCAATACCTACCAAATAAAAGATAACCACTCCAGTATGGAGTCCCAAGACCATGCTCTCAAGTACTTTATTCTCTGGTCAATCTGCATTACTTAAAATTTCTTATAAAACACTTAGTCCTGCCTTTTCTTTCTACTACTTGCAAAGGCATTTCCTCTCCCTAAAATACTCTTGTCCTGACCTCTCTCTTACATATTCTTTAAAAACAACTCATATCATTTCCTTCATTTTGCTTTCCCTCATTTCTCTAGTTGGAACTGGAATCACTTCATTCTAAATTCATATAAAGTTATTTTTTTCACTCATAGGATACCTGTATATCAGATGTCCTTCCACATATTGTATGAGTGAAACAAGTAATTTTTATATGAATTGAGAGTGAAGTGATACTTCTCCCCCGTCATTGTAACCTTTGTGACATTTAATATATCATTACAGATGAATATTTAATGAATCCATGAATGAAAACATTTCACTCACCAACAAACTAACTGAGGTTTGTGTAATTTTTCCTTGTCCCCCTTTCAGCCAAAGTTTTCCACAATATAAATGCCACTAAATCCTAATCTTGGAAACAAACATAAAAATTCTCTCAAGTTGGGGCGCCTGGGTGCCTCAGGCATTTGAGCATCAGACTCTTGGTTTCAACTGAGGTCGTGGTCTCAGGGTCATGAGATCAAGCCCTGCAACGGGCTCCACGCTCAAGCTTAGAGTCTGCTCGGGATTCTCTCTTCCTCTCCTTGCCCCTCCTGCTTGAGTGCACTCTCTCTCTAATAAATATTTTTTTAAAAAAGAAAATTCTCTCAACTTGATGGCAATTCTAAAAAGGGGAAGTTTACTGTTAAAAGCAAACCATCACTTCTAAAAATTCATAAATAGGGACGCCTGGGTGACTCAGTCGTTAAGCGTCTGCCTTCAGCTCAGGTCATGATCCCAGTGTCCTGGGATCGAGCCCCGCATCAGGCTCCCTGCTTGGCGGGAAGCTTGCTTTTCCCTCTCCCACTCCCCCTGGCTTGTGTTCCCTCTCTCGCTGTGTCACTCTCTTTCAAATAAATAAATTCTTTAAAAATAAAAAAAATAAAAATCATAAATATTCAATGAAGACTGACTTGGTATAATCATGAAAAGCAAAAATAAAAGCCTTTCAACTTTATTGATTACGCAGATTTGTAAACTCATAAAATTCTCTGAGGAGTCTACTTAGAAGTAAATATATTAACAAATTCATACTTGCTACCTAGGATGAACTATCAAAACATGAGATTCAGGTTAGTATCTTAACAAAATTAATGAAAAAAATTAAAATAGGGAGGTAATCAGAATAAAAGAGAAAAGAGGTTTTATATGTAAGCAAAATAAAAAATGTGTCAAGGAAAAAAGCAATGAATTAAAAAATACAACTTAAAGTTTAAAAGGCCTAAGTATAATAACTAAGTTGAAAATACATGTAAAATTACACAAATGGATTGCCAAAATAAACAGAATTTCATTTGAATGAAAATATAAGCTTAATATCCTATTACATTTATGCCTAACACATGTTTAAAAAGTAAAATAGAGGGGCGCCTGGGTGGCTCAGTCATTAAGCATCTGCCTTTGGCTCAGGTCATGATCCCAGGGTCCTGGCATCGAGCCCCGCATCGGGCTCCCTGCTCCGCAGGAAGCCTGCTTCTCCTTCTCCCACCCCCCTGCTTGTGTTCCCTCTCTCGCTGTGTCTCTCTCTGTCAAATAAATAAATAAAATCTTTAAAAAAGTAAAATAGAAAATATCCAGTCAATAGGATATATGTTCCTTTGAAATGAAATAGGCACAACAGTCTATCTATTCTCTAGTCACGAGGATGGATGAAAATAGCAATAGTATTAAATAGTCAGATGAAAAATGCAAAATAGTAAAAAAAAAAAAAAAATCAGTTAAGAGAGTCTCATAATGAGCATTAAGGAATTAAATTCCCAAGACAAGCTGCTCTGTAATTAAATACTAAAGTGAGCACAGTATGCAGAAGAGAGTTAACATAACATGCCTGAGACTGCTAATCTTAGGAAAGCCTGCTTGCAAGGTTGGCCCTTGGCTGGCATCTGAGAAACTTGTTCTTTGGGAATGTTCCCACAAATCCCTGATAAGAGTGCCTCACTGTACCTAAACTTTTTGTGTAAACAATCTGTTTTATACTGAACACATGTTTTCCTTCTGAGAGCCTGGAATTTTGGTACATGCTAGACAGAAGGTGCCTATGTAATCAACCTCCAATAGAAACCCTGGGCATCAAGTCTCTAACGAGCTTCCTCGTAGACAACATTTCACATGTGTTGTCACATGTGTATCCTGTATGATTCCACTTGGACAGTACTCTTGGAAGCTTATGCCTGGTTTCCTCCAGACATCCCATGTGCCTTTTTTCTCTACAGATTTTACTTTGTATCCTCCACTGTAGTAAATCATAGCCATGAGTACATCTATATGCTGAGTCATATGAGTCCTCTTAGCAAATCACCAAACCTGGGGGTAGTCTCGGGGACCTCTGATGGACACAGGTAAAATGCATTCTTTTCATTTAAACCAAACCGAGGCACTAGCATTTACTAGATAGATTTTTAAAGTTTTATATAATCTGTCATTCATTTCCTGTCTTAGAATGACATATGAAGTGCAGTAGATGTATAATGAGAAAATTTTAAAAATACTTTAAGGAAAACCAAAAATAAAAATAAAAATAAAATAAAATACTTTAAGGAAATTAGACAATTTTGAATATCAATGTTCTTCTATTACACTAAAAAGTACTTAAAGTACACCTTTCTCTAAATCCTGTAAATCTTCAAATCAGACCTATACTTTATTAAAAGGATCCTAATAAGCACCCATAACAGAAAGAATAGAAGTGCTGTCAGTAATTTGGACCCTCAAAAAATATAAAGGTATAAGGTTGATAGGGAATCCTCCCTCCACAGATCCACAGATCCACAGATCTATGCACAGGGTGGACCCCAGGCAAATACACATACACATGGCACCACAGACACACAAATGCAAACAGAGGCAAAGAGAGATTCAGACACAGAGAAAGGTGCACATACACAGCCAGAGAGAAAGAGACTGTCACTCAAAGAAAAAAACACACACAGAAACAAAAACAGTGTATGTTAATGGCTAATTATACCAAAAAAACCTTTAAAAAAATCACAAATTTACTGGCATTTATTTGCACCACTAGCCTTAGGATACTTTGTGTTAATAGAAAAAATAAAGGCTGTCCAGAAAAACTGGTTCTGATTTCATATCTAATACGAGAGTTAATATTTATATATAACTCCATTATCATACATAGAAAAAAAAGTAGTAATTAGCTTAGCTATTTTCAATGTCTGGTCTTGGGGGAATGACTTTGCTTTTTTTGCACAGCAATATTTTCACTCTTCCCGACAAGAATTACCCACCTATGACCGACCGACCTTTGGTATACTACCAATAATCTTGGATATTGGCTTCTTTTAACCCCCATGCCCACTGCTCACCAACAAGCTTCTTTGATATACTATAATGATAAAACTTACTCTCAAAAATACTATAATCATAACATCTCTGTTCTTACAACTTTTCACAACAAAAAAAATGGCTGGAACATATAGCTGGCAGACATTAACTATAAAAGGATGAGCTGATAAGCTTATGTGTCAAATATATTTGTTCCTTTAAACTATTTCTCATAAAACAAATAATCCTATTTCATCAGTGAAAAACATTTACAGGATTTCTGCATTAATAAAAACTTTTTAGGGCGCCTGGGTGGCTCAGCCGGTTAAGCAGCTGCCTTTAGCTCAAGTCATGATCCCAGGGTCCTAGGATTGAGCTCCTCATTGGGCTCCCTGCTCAGCAGGGGTCTGCTTCTCCCTCTCCCTCTGTGCTCTCCTCTCTCTCAAATAAATAAATAACCTTTTTAGCATGTATATAATTATGTACATATCTCTAGTATACTCAGTTTGATGCAGTTTTTGATAAAAACCTGAAGGAAATGAGGACTGGTGTGAAGTAAGAGTTAGCATCTATTTTAGATGTTTGAGTGCTGTCATCAATCAATGCCTGAATAGCCACAGCCTGCAACATTAGTCTTATCAGAAGGAGAAAATTATAAAGACAAAATAAAGGTTAAAAGCCATGAAGGAAAAAGGGGCACAGAGTAGTAAGTAACAGCACACCGCCCCCACCATATTGATTCTGTTGTTGCTGCATGACACCAATAACAAAGAGGGCCTTTCCCTGATCATAAATTAGCAGAGCAAACTGTTTTTACTAGACAATAACAATAGCTAACACTTACTTGCTGCTTACAAGGGGACAGGCACCATTTCCCAATGAATCGTGTTTTATTCATTTAATTATCTGCATCTTACCCAGGTAGGAGATAATTTTGTTGTTTTGCAATCACAAGAGTTAATCCTTCATACATGTTTACAAAAAAGATTCATATCCACTTCTTGAATTATCTGTGGGCCAAACACATTACTTGGCACTTCCACCATACCTTACCTCATTTAATCTTCACAACCCTGTAAGGCAGTAATTAAATTATTATTTACCTCTGTTTTACAGTAAAAACACTTTCCCCTGGTCATCTCAGAGGTCACTAATTCATTTCCAAAACTATCTCATTTTTTCCCCTTTATCATCACTAGGTTTTCAGTTTAGCTCAGTTCAAAATATCTCCTAGATTTTTCACTTACTTCAAAGTCAAAGTTATTATTGCCTATTGCTGAAATATCTCCATTTTCTGGGGCTATTTTAAATTTTATTTGTATATGTAATCTCTAGATTCACATATTTTACATTAATGGTATGTAAGGAATCCCACATTCAACCCAGTAACATCACTGTACATTCCATTGGATAAGAAAATGATTATCTGACTAAACCAGTAAAAAATGACTATTTGACCAAACCAACAGGATAAAGTTAAGTAAACACTTCAAGCATGAATCATTAGCTGCTGTACAGCACTAGGGTGGTTAGATTTGACTCCTGCTTCAAAATCTTACAATCTAATTGGAGAACACAACAAAAACACAATGTCAAAAGAAATAGAATAAAAGGACCATGAGCATTAACTAAGTAGCTACCGACTTAAGCTCTGATCTGCTTCTTCCAAGGTCAAAAGAATTTTATAAAATATAAAGTTATGACAAGTAGAAAATAGAGTTTAAAGTGTGACCAGGGAACATGACAAAGAATGAAATGAAAATACAGAATGTAATATTCTGTTTATCTTAAATAATATAAATTTTAACCAATTATTTCATTACACATACAGTACTACAGCCTTTTCTTCTCAATGTAGATATAATGGTTTATTAACACGTAAATTCAACATCCAATTAATCAATGTGTTCTGATCTACAAATTGTCAATAGGGGCAGGTAATGAATTTGTTAGCTGCCTAACAACCAAAGTGCCACTGATTATCTTGCTACCAGAGTGAATTTAAAACTGTCCTGGGGCGCCTGAGTGGCTCAGTTGTTAAGCATCTGCCTATGGCTCAGGTCATGATGCTAGGGTCCTGGGTTCGAGCTCCCTGCTCCTCGGGAAGCCTGCTTCTCCCTCTCCCACTCCCCCTGCATGTGTTCCCTCTCTGTGTCTCTTTCTGTCAAATAAATAAATAAAATCTTTAAAAATAAATAAATAAATAGGGGTGCCTGGGTGGCTTAGACAGTTAAGCATCTGCCTTCGGCTCAGGTCATGATCTCAGGGTCCTGGGATTGAGTCCCGCATCAGGCTCCCCATGGGGAGCCTGCTTCTCCCTCTGCCTCTCTCTCTCTCATGAATAAATAAATAAAATCTTTAAAATAAACAAATAAATTAATTAATTAAAATAAAACTGTCCTTACTTCTATTTCTAACACACATATTCCCTGATAAAGTTCAGATTTACTGATAGGATTTGTATTATCCCCCAACCACCCCCCACCATGTATAAACAGCAACTGAAAACAAATGTAACAATAGAGAAAAAACAGCAAACAAAAAGAGGATGTTCTTTAAGCCTACAAGAAACACAGAGTAAAACAGTATACCTTTTTTTTTTTTAAGATTTTTATTTATTTATTTATTTGACAGAGAGAGAGACAGCGAGAGAGGGAACACAAGCAGGGGGAGAGGGAGAAGGAGAAGCAGGCTTCCCGCGGAGCAGGGAGCCCGATGTGGGGCTCTATCCGAGGACCCTGGGATCATAACCTGAGCCGAAAGCAGACACTCAATGAATGAGCCACCCAGGTACCCCAAAACAGTATACCTTCTAATTCAGCTCAGAATAAAATGTTCCCTCTATGATACCAGACTATGATAGGGTGATTACATTCAAATATTTTTAAGCTCACTTCTTCTACCATCCCTACCATACTAAAATTGTTTTAGCCTGTTTAGATGATCTAAATATGGGTAAAGACTAGTAATGCAAACAGAATTAGATAACCTATGTTTAAGGAACCTAATAGTTTAATGAAGGCTAACCTTTTCTACTTTTTCATAACTCACTAATGAAATATACTAAAGACATTACTATACAGATTAGAACTCCACATTATTACAAAACTTTCCACATTCTTACCATTAAAGTTTATTCTCACCAAAATTCAGCAACAAACATTTTTTATTTGAATCACTAAGCCAGTAAGTACACTGAGCAATATAATATAGTACAACTAAAATCACTTAATATAAACTTACTTTTCAGCAAAATCTTTACTTCTCCATTTTCTTTCTTGATCTCATTCATTACTTTATGCTTTTTCTTCTCTCTCTCTTTTTCCTTATCTCTCTCTTTAATTTTGTCTTTGATTTTATCTGAAAGACAAAACCAAGTAAATATTTAAAACTATTTTATAATTTTTCCCCAAGAACTGTGTGCAATTTCTAGAATACACCAAAAATTAGAATGAAAAACAAACATGCCTTTTGTTCTTCTTCTCAGGTCTGGGGAAAGAGATTTCCAAACTTCCTGTCGTATATTAACATAGAACACATAACATACACATCATAAACTATCAAAATTTATCATTATATATTTCATTCTAGAGATTATTCTTCTTTAATTCATGTCAACCACAATATTAGACTAACTTCAAGTCATTTAAAATAACTTTAATCAAGATAATAAACTACAATGGATAAAGTGCTAGTTTTGAAGTTGGCCATACCTGAATTAATACCATAACAATGGAAAAATTACTCAATCGCAGTGTCTTAACCTATAAAATACTGGTTATCTTTCTCACAGGTTACCATAAGGATTAAATGAAAAAAAAATAAAATGACTACCCAGACCCTGGTATATATATGACTAGATGTTAGTTCCCTTACCCTTACTCCTTTTAAAAAGGATATGACTGATCTGGCTACCTGGTGATATTAGGATGTTAAAATAAAAGGTATAAGAACTCTAGGAATCACTGATCTGCTTTCTAAAAATTTAAATTTGCGTTTATAAGATTATTTGATGTCCTATTCTTGCTTAATCAAGCTACTATGCACAGAGCAAAACAGAAGATGTAGAGGAGAATTTCAAATAGTAACATAGCCTTTGCCTTCAAAAAAAAAAAAAAAAGCTTACTATTGATTACAAAGTCATGATTGAAGCACATAAACACTGTAAAATATCTTGTAACAGAGATTATATAGTATATATGCATACTGCAGAATTTAAAATCCTTCCTTACTTTCCTTTCTATAAATACTACCCTAATTCAGGTCCTAATCACCTCATGATTAGATTACCGTCTAGATCAGTACTGCCCAGTAGAAATAAAATGCTTACCAGATACATGAATTTGAATTTTCTAGTAGTCACATTAGACACAAAAACCAACAGGTGAAATTAATTTTAACAATACATTTTATTTAACCAATAGATCTAAAAAATGTCATTTCAAAATGAAACCAACACTAACAAATTATTATTGAGACATCTTACATTGTTTTTCACAATAAGACTTCAAAATCCAGGGTATATTTTACACTTAACAGCACATCTCAATTCAAAGTGTTCAACAGTCACATGAGACTGGTGGCTACCACACTGAACAACTCAGGTCTAGGCTACTTAAGCAGACAATTCTCAAAAAATTAAGTACATGTACTTAATAAACATTTTAAAACTTACACTCATTAATAATAAAAAAATACAAATTCAAATAAGATACTTTACCTTGAAACTTACAAAGTGCTTTTTTAAAAGTGATAATACTCAAAGCAGAAGAAAGGATAGTTGATGGGAGAGCAAACAAAAACAGGGACTCACCAATTTAACAAATATGCATCGCTGAGTATAAGAAAAGGCTTAGGGAGACAGAAGTGAGTAAATAAGATCCTCATCTGTTCATATACAACTTAAATTCTAGAAATAGATTAAGCGGTTCTCATGCTTCAGACTAGTTTGCTACTCTTACTTTTTAATGTCTAAAGTCCTTGAAATCCTGTCACAGGCTGTCGTCCAGCCATCAAGTGTTACTCCAAATAGCTGAAGCTTAGATACATATATAGTTAATATTTCCTAAGTAAACATACATTTTTAATGAACTATTTACGTATCTTTTAAAAATCACAACTGAAGAAAACAGTCACCTATCTCTACATTTCTTTTCTCAATCATCCCTATTAACTTTATTAACCTTAAAGTGTTATTTCAAGTACTGAACTTTTAAAGTTTATTAAGATATACATACAGAAAAAACATGTAAGGTATATAGCTCAATTTTCACAAAAATGAACAGCACCTCAGGACCCCTCTCGTCTTCCCTTCCAGTCTTGATGCAACATCCCTAAGGGTAACCACAATCCTGACTTCTAACCACAAAGATTAAAATAAATATGGCATATATATAAAAAATTATGATATAATATAACCTATCACAGTCACAAAATATAAATATTTTTCAGAATACAATTAAACTAGCTTCTCAGGAAATAAAATTATAATATGGTATTACCCAATTTTTAATAAACTTTATTTATGAATATATTTATTACATTACAGACCTTATTTTTCTTGTTTTTTTGTTTTTTAAAGATTTTATTTATTTGACAGAGAGACACAGTGAGAGAGGGAACACAAGCAGGGGAGTGGGAGAGGGAGAAGCAGGCTTCCTGAGGAGTGGGGAGCCTGATGCGGGGCTCGATCCCAGGACCCTGGGATCATGACCTAAGCCGAAGGCAGACGCTTAACAACTGAGCCACCCAGGCACCCCGATAGACCTTATTTTTTTAAGATTTTTATTTCTTTATTTGAGAGAGAGAGCGTGCACACGCATGCACGTAAGCAGGGGGAGAGGCAGAGGGAGAGGGACAATCAGACTCCACGCTGAGCAAAGAGCCAGATGCAAGGCTCAATCTCATGACCCTGAGATCATGACCTGAGTGGAAATCACGAGTCAGACATTAACCAGCTGAGCCACCCAGAGGCCCCTAGACTTTATTTTTTAGAGCAGTTTTAGGTTCTCAGCAAAACTGAACAGAAAGTGCACACAGATTTTCCATATATAACTCCTGTCCCTATACATCCTTATCTATCTATCTGTCTACCTACCTACCTACCTACCTATTTATGAGAGCAGAATGTGGGTGGGGGGCAAAGGGAGAGGAAGAGAGAATCTTCAGCAGACTCCACGCTGAGCATGGGGCTGGATCTCATGACCCTGAGATCAGGACCTGAGCTGAAACCAAGAGTTTGGCCACTTAACTGCTTAAACTGTACCACCCAGGCACCCCAATTATCATCCCAATTTTTTGAAATTATAATTAATACACATTCAAAAATCAGACTGAAAAATAATAATGCAAATTATTAAAAGCCATTATTTTTTTAAGGTAAATTCTACACCCAATGTGGGGCTTGAATTCATGACCCCAAAATCAAGAGTCACAAGCTCTACTGACTGAGCCAGCCAGACACCCCTAAAAGCGATTATTTTTAAGTAGCAAAAAGTTTCAAAGTTTCTGCAATAGGACCATATTAGTTTCATAAAACAGGAAAAAGGGTCCTAGAATATGCCTTCCGGTATAATATTAGGTAAAGATAAATTGAAGATGTTAAGTCATTATATGAAAAACATCTAGAAACAAAAACAATGACATAGCCAAGACAAGAAGAGTGACTGACAACATAACTAGTTACCCTCCCACCCCACACTCAGAACCTTCTAAGGAAAGGAAGCAAACACAAATCATCCTATATATTCATAGCAGAAAAGCGTTTTTGGGGGGTAACTGCTGTCCCAACCTACACACCTGTCTCAATCTTTCAATCTACCTTCAACCTTCCTAGAATTTTTTGCTTCTTGTCAGGGCATATACTTTTTCAAAATCCAACTTTAAATTCCTCCATTAAATGTTTCATAAATCATGTTACAGATAACAGAAAGATGTTGTAAGACATGTTTATATGTTACAGGTAAACATGTTACAGCTATAACGAAGTGGAAAGCCTACAAGTTCAGAAGACCTAGGTTCAAGTTCTGCAACCTTGATAACAAACTTTCAGATCTCCCATCTCAGCTGTAAAATGGAGTTTATATAAAGATTAAATAGGAAATATATACAAAAGCGTACTGCAAAGATATGAGCCTTATGAATGCAGAATATTATCTATGTCTATCCATAATATTGAGCCATAATAAGCATTTTTTGTCATAACAATTTAGAACACCACTGTCTATAAAATCGCAACTCTGCTGTTACTATATTTTAATGCATTCACGGTCATAAAAGCCACTTCTACATGTTTTCACAAGGAAAAGAGCTCCCTGGCATCATGTTTACTGTAAAATATTGTTCTTTAAAAAATGGTCATTCTTAAAAAATCATTTCTCTTCATGACCAAGAATTTGTATGGTTTTACCCTTCATGGTCTAATCTAAGGTTTAGAAGGAATTTTTAGCTAATTATTGGGATAAAAGTAAAAATTATTCTACCATAAGAACAAGAAATTATCGGTTTTGAAAAGTCCAACTTAACATAAGGACTACAAGTTTTATTTAAAAATAAAGTGGGGGGGGGTGCCTGGATGGCTCAGTTGGTTAAGCGTCTGCCTTCGGCTCAGGTCCTGGGATCTAGCCCCATATAGGGCTCCCTGCTCAGCAGGGGAGTCTGCTTCTCCCTCTCCCTCCCTGCTCATGCTCTCTCTCTCATTCTCTCTCAAATAAATAAAATCTTAAAAAAAATGAAAATAAAAAATAAAAAAAGATAAAAATAAAAAGGGGGCAAGGGGAGAGAGGAAAGACAGATATAAACAGACCCATGATAGAGTTTGAACCTACAGAAGCAGAAGGAATATAAGAATGAAGGAAAGGAGAAGGAATAAATGACTAAGTCATTATGAAACCAGAACAAACTACAAATTACACGTGTGGAAAAATACACGTGAAGACTTACACTGTATGTAAAAGTTATGATATAAAAAATAAAATTGATTAAAATAATTTCAAATAAGATATAAATGGGATTTTCAAACATATATTCAATTTACTGATTTAGCAATATATTTCAGATTTCATGCACACAATATTTCTATTGAGCACTTACATGCAAGAGATGAAAATGAATAATAGTGCTGTACTAAAGATAAAGAGTCTTAACATCGATATCATTTGATTCTTATTATTGGTACCACTATGGAAAACCAGCTCTTAAATAAAAATCATTGTTTTCATCTGGTTATAATAAAATTTACTAGTCTTCACCTGTATTAAAGTCATTATAATAATATAGAGATGAAAGCACATACACAAATATTAGATGAATCACTTCAGTAAGGAGAAAGTCAAACTTATAAAAAGCATTGTTAGAGAATCCTTTTAAGAGATATTTTTAATTTTCTTAGAGAGGAGTGAGGGGGAGAATAAGAGGGGATAGACAGAGGGAGAGGGAGAATCTTAAGCAGGCTCCACACCCAGCATGGAGTCTGATGGGGGCCAGATCTCACAACCCTGACTTCATGACTTGAGCTGAAATCAAGAGACAGACTTGATTAACCGACTGAGCCACCCAGGCACCCCTTAACAGATTTATAATACAACAAAAATCCATTTATCTGCAATCTTAAGAATTCATTCATAGTTTCTAGATAACAGAAGATTTGGCACTATTTTTTAATCATTCTAATAATTTTCAAAATGTATTACATACTTCCCTGTTTACAAAAATGTAAGAAATATAATTTAGTCTTTTCATTATGACAAATATTTAAACTCATTATCATATTCATATTGATGAACTCAAAAGCAAAACAAAATTCACCTGTTCAAAACTATAGGATTTGAGCATCATTTAATTTTTATTGTCTTGGGTGTCACTTATTATTCCACATATGAGAGGTGACAGTTATAACTTCTGGCAGTCACCAATAGGCTCATTCTCATCTGCTCTGTGCTAAGAAATCAGACCAGGTCCATTAAAACTATCCTGTATAATACAGTAGGCAGGTTCTCTCTAGCCTTATTACAGCAAATTTCACACTGTATTCTTTCTGATATAAATGTATCTTTCTCTTTATAATCCTCCCCCCACCAGAGTATAGTGTATGTTCCTTAACAGTAGAGAAGGCTCTAACCCAGTAAGTGCTTGTTGGGTTCATGAAACAGGTCCTGCGATATAGTAAGAAATTACTGCATTACTTTCTACAGTACATCGTAACTTTCTTTCCTCTTAGGTGCTCTATGTTGATCTTTGTTAATTCTTCCTTCTTTTCCTAGTCATACCACAGCAAGGAAGGAAATTCTTAGTCCTTACAGCCTTCCAGAAGTAGTTCCTCAAATTTATTTCCCTTTTCTAACGGGCCTGGTTGTTTTTGACACAAAAAAAAAATCCTAAGATTTAATGAAGCTACTCCTCCAAAAATGTTAGGGATCCACAATTTTTCTATGTGTCTCAATAAAAACAAATAATTTTCCTTAAAAGACCATGGGGTAATTTCTTTTTTATATAGATCTCTTTTTATAGGAATTCTTACAACTTAATATTTTTTTAAAAATAAGAAAAAATAGAGAAAGAAAATAACAGTGCAGGGGTGCGTGAGTGGCTCAGTTGGTTAAGCATCAGACTCTAAGATTTCGGCTCAGGCCATGGTCTCAAAGTCTTGAGATGGGCCCTGCTCAGTGGGGAGCCTGTTTGGGATTTTTCTCTCCCTCTTCCCCTCTGCCCCTCCACCCCACCCCTGGGAGCACAAGCATTCATGTGCTCTCTCTCTCTAAGTAAATAAATAAATCTTTTAAAAAAAAAAATAGAAAAAGGTGCAAAGGACATAAAACAAATTCCAGAGAATGTTAATGTCAAATAAATATTTTTAAAAAGTTCAACCTTACCAGTCTTCAAAAAAAAACACAAATTAAAACAATATAAAACCATTTTCACTTATCAAATTGACCATTTTTCTTAAGAGTAATGGCAGGGGCGCCTGGGTGGCTCAGATGGTTAAGCGTCTGCCTTCAGCTCAGGTCATGATCCCAGGGTCCTGGGATCGAGCCCCACATCGGGCTCCTGGCTTAGCAGGGAGTCTGCTTCTCCCTCTCCCTATGCCTCTCCCACTGCTCATGCTCTCTCTCTCTCTGTATCTCTGTGTCTCAAATGAATAAATAAAATCTTTAAAAAAAAAAAAAAGAGTAATGGCAAAGGTTAAGTAAAATAAGCACTTCTACAGAATGATAAGTATAAACTACAAAGTCTTACTGGAAGGCAATTTAACAATATGATGGAAAGCATTAAAACTGATCATTCCTGGGACACCTGGGTGGCTCAGTCGTTAAGCGTCTGCCTTCGGCTCAGGTCATGATCCCAGGGTCCTGGGATCAAGCCCCACGTCGGTCGGGCTCCCTGCTCCCGAGGGAAGCCTGCTTCTCCCTCTCCCACTCCCCCTCTGCTTGTGTTCCCTCTCTTGCTGTGTCTCTAATAAATAAATAAAATCTTTTAAAAAAAAAAAAACAACTGATCATTCTTGGGTGACTCAGTAGGTTAAACGTCAGACCTTTGATTTTGGCTCAGATTATGATCTCAGGGTCAAGAGATGGAGCCCTGCGACAGGCTCCGTTCTGGGCATGGAGCCTGCTTGAAATTCTCTCTCTCCCTCTCCCTCTTCCCCCCACAAAAAATAAAAATAAAACAAAACAAAAAAAGCCCAATCATTCCTATGATCCCAGAATGCCACTGCTAGGATTCAATAAAAAGGAAATAACAAGCCAGCACAAACATACATGCCCAGGAGTCCTCATCTCATATTATTTATAATTACAAAAAACTGTAAATAAATGTTTAACAAATGGAGACTGATTAAATAAATTTGGGTATATTCATTAATGGGAAAATACGAAGCCATTAAAAATCATGTTTGAGGGATGCCTGGGTGGCTCAGTCGTTGAGCGTCTGCCTTCGGCTCAGGTCATGATCCCAGGGCCCTGCTCAGCGGGACCCACATCAGGCTCCCTGCTCAGCGGGAAGCCTGCTTCTCCCTCTCCCACTCCCCCTGCTTGTGTTCCCTCTCTCACTGTGTCTCTGTCAAAAAAAAAAAAAAAAAAAAAAAAATCATGTTTGAATAATAGTTAATATCATGAGGCAGGGATAATGTTCATGAAATATTAGAAAAAAAAGGCAATTTAACATATATAAATGTAAACGTATAAAATGATCCCATGTATCATATATATATATATATATCTGTGTAAATATATGAAAACTCATACACATATATTTAGGTATATACATCTGTGTATACACACCACACACAGGAGTCTTTAAATAAGGGAAATCATTTAAAAGTTTACATAAAAAACAGTAGGACTTCCCAGTCTTCCCACCCTTGTCCCAAAGAGTCAAGTCAATCTCACTCCTTAAGGCAAACATCCACTTTTCATTTTCAGGAGAAAATGAACAGGCTTGAACCTCAGGTACCCCAGGCAAGGCAAAGGGTGGAGCTAAAAACAACCTGATTGTACTTCTCTAAAATGCTTAAACTGAATTGAATTGGGAAATTAAAAAAAAAAAAAGAACTTTTAGAATTTAAAAATACAAAGGCAAAACTGAAAAACTCAAAAAGTTGGAAGGTAAGTTGAGATAATCTTCCAAAAAGAGAGCAACAAGACGAAGAAGTGGAAAATAGCAGAAAATAAGGTGACCTAAAGGACCAAATTCCTAAAGGATTCAGGAGATCCAATATCAAATTAACTGAAATTTCAGAAAAGGAAAATAAAATTTTATAGGGAAGAAAAATACCAAAATAAATAAATAAAAGAAATTTTCTCAGAAAAGATCAGTCACCAAAATTAAGATTCCATCAAGGGATGAGTACAAAGAATGGAATTCACAGTGGTAGCCCCCCTTCCCACACACATACCAGGCACACCATCATGAAGTTTCGGTACACTAGAGCTAAAGAAAAGGTCCTGTCTCCAAAGGAATTAAAAAAACAAAACAAAACTAGATCACATATAAAAGATCAGGTAATAGCGTGAAACTCTTCAACATGACAGTAGATGCTAGAAAGCAATACAACAAACAAGTGCCTTCAGAATGCTGAATGAAAATAATTTTTAACTTAGAATTCTTTAATCTGCGAAACTATCAATCAAGTATGAGGGAAGACATGATCAGACAAGCAAAAATTCAAATATTTTTATCATACACGCATCCCCCTTAGGATATGCTCAAGAAAATTTTAAGGACTAAACAAAGAAGGAAGAAGGCATAAAACCAAGGAAGCAGGAGACCCAGCACAGGTGGGCACACAAGGAACTACCTGTATGAAAGCTGTGCAGGTGGCTTAAAGGGTAGCCAGTTCAGACTGAAGGACACCAACAGAGCACTGCAGAAAGTACCTCCAGGAATAAAGAGGAATTGCTATATCATCTCTTATCACACAACACAGAGAACAGGACAGAAAATGAAGATGTAATAGATATAAACAGAGCTTCTTGACTTACAAGGGGATTTCATCTCAATAAATCCATTCGTTGTAAACTGAAAGTATCATTAAGTCAAAAATGCATTTAATACACCTAATTCACCAAATGTGCTCAGAGCACTTATATTAGCCTACAGTCGGACAAAATCATCCAACACAAAGTCTATTTTATAGTAAAGTGTTGAATATCTCAAGTAATTTATTGAATATTGTATTAAAAATAAGAAAAAGAACGGCTGTATGGGGACAGAATGATTTTAAGTGTATGGACTGTTGACCCTTGTGATCCCATGATTGACTAGCATTATGGCTCACTGCCCCACCCAGCATCACCAGAGAATATCCTACCACATATTGCCAATTCAGAAAGTACAGTTCAAAATTCAAAAGTACAGGGACACCTGCGTGGCTCAGTCGTTAAGCATCTGTCTTCGGCTCAGGTCATGATCCCAACGTCCTCGGACTGAGCCATGCACTGCGCTCCCTGCTCAGCGGGAGGCCTGCTTCTCCCTCTCCCAGTTCCCCTGCTTGTGTTCCCTCTCTCACTGTCTCTCTCTGTCAAATAAATAAATAAATAAATAATCTTAAAAAAAATTCAAAAGTACGATTTCTACTGAATTGCATCACTTTCGCACTATAATCAAGTCAAAAAATTGTAAGTCATTGTAAGTTGGAGACCATTTATCTGTGTGTAAAGAGAGCCAATTCTTAAGTATTATGAAAACCCAGAAGACCATACAGAAAAGGATCTCTGATCTGCACTCAACAGTATTTGCAAAGTCGTAATTAACACTGATTATTATGTTTCAACTAAGTTTTATGAAATTACTGGGTAGGAAAGAAGCTAGGTTATAAAAGTGCTAAATTCTTCTTAAGAAGAATGCAATATATGTCTAAAACTGACCAATAAAAAATTAAAAGGCAGTATGAGCACTTTATTTAGAAATTTGGAATTAAAAGATGAGAACTGAAAGAGTTAACAGCTGGGGGCCAGGGCAGGGACTAGAGAGAGTTAGGGCCAATTCTCATTATAAACCGTTCAGTACTGGGACGCCTGGGTGGCTCAGTCGGTTAAGCGTCTGCCTTCAGCTCAGGTCATGATCCCAGGGTCCTGGGATCGAGAACTGCATTGGGCTCCTTGCTCAGTGGGGAGCCTGCTTCTCCCTCTCCCACTCCCCCTGCTTGTGCTCTCTCTCTCTGACAAATAAGTAAAATCTTTAAAAAACAAAAAACAAAAACCTTTCAGTACTACTTAATTTTTTTTAAAGATTTATTTTATTTATTTGAGAGAGAGAGAGAAGACAGTGCATGCACGTAAGTGGGGGGAGGGGCAGAGGAAGAGAATCTTTAAGCAGACTCCCCGCTGAGGGGGGGATAGATCCCAAGACCCATGAGATCATGACCTGAGCTGAAACCAAGAGTTAGACCAATAACCATCTGAGCCACCCAAGCACCCCTTGATTTTTTAAATTATATTTTATTTTTAAAATTTACAAAGTCATGGGCCTTCCTCTCAAAAACCGATAACCCCATTCTAATCATGAGAAAAACATAGGACAAATCCCAATTGAGGGACATTTTACAAAATGCCTGACCAGTACTCCTCAAACCATCAAGGTAATCAAAAGCAAGAAAAGTCTGAGAAACTGCCATAGCCAAGAAAAGCCTATACAGACATGATGACTAAATGTAATGTAGTATCCTGGGTGGGATTCCTTGAACAGAAAAATGACACTGGGTAAAAACTAAGGAAACGTGAATAAAGTATGGCTTTAGTTAATAATGATAATATATCAATACTGACTCATTAATTGCGACAAATGTATAATACAAATGTAAAATTTCAGTAAGAGAAAGTAAGTACGGAATACATGGACACTCTAATTTTTCTGTAAATCTAAAACTCTCCTAAAATTAAGAGATTACTAAAAGTCATATATATAAATTTATAAAGGCAAAACTTAATTAAAAGAAAGAAATACAGTGCTTACTTCAGCAGCGTATGTACGAAAATTGGAATTGAAACCATACGGAGAAGATTAGCATGGCCCCTAAGTAAGAAAGGTATTAAATTCATGAAGCCTTCCATATTTATGGGACAGGCGGTGGCTTACTTGTGGTGAGCATAGCATACGTATAAGCTGTCAAATCACTATTGGTATACCTGAAGCCAATGTGCCATTGTGTGTCAACCACAGTCAAATAAATAAATAAGAAATACAGTTTGTGTGCATGAGGCTACTGTGGCACTGTGTGTCAACTCTACATACATACGTAACACAGACACACACAGTTTGTGTACATGTGTGTATAAATTTCACTCTATGTAATGGACAGAGCTCCAAGACACACTGTTCAGTAAAACGAGCAAGTTATAGAAAAATACATATAGCATATTTAGGTTTTCAAAAATAGGCTACATATTCTTTTCTGTGTGTACATGTATTTATGTATATATGTAAATACATAGGAAAAAGTCTGGAAGGAAGAACACAAAACACCTAACAGGGTTTACTCCTGTAGAAGGAATAAAAGGAACTCTTGATTTTTATTTCCTTTACTTCTAAATTTATATTTATTATTATTAATTATAATTTCTACAACAGAAAGGGATTCATATTTATTACTTATGTAATTGTTAGCCTACATCTCTTTCCTGAAAGAAAAATTGATAATTATGTTCAGACAAGTACTTTTTTTAAAGATTTAGAATCACTTAAGATCTATCAGAAGAGATAAGAAAAAAGCACTTCAAAATAAAACAATGACTATATAACCTAATACACACATACATGAAAATACTCTTCCTTTTTACAAAGTCCTCCCTTCATTACAATTGTTCAAGTGCATTTCTACCTCACTTTATATACATTATGTCAAGTTCACGCTATAGTTAACAAAAAGAAGAATGAAAGGAGAAAATATGATACAATTATATATGTATTCTGAATATGTACATATACATGCACTATTTGTTACATTTAATAGATTTTAAGGAAAAGACAGAAATCCCATACTATACCATGACTCATTAAACCAAAGATTTTTGTTTAAAAAAGGATCTTTATATAAGTTCATTTAAAAAAAAAATTTTGGGGGCACCTGGGTGGCTCAGTTGGTTGAGCGACTGCCTTCGGCTCAGGTCGTGATCCCGGAGTCCCGGGATCGAGTCCCGCATCGGGCTCCCTGCTCGGCGGGGAGTCTGCTTCTCCCTCTGACCCTCCCCCCTCTCATGTGCTTTCTCTCTCTCTCTCTCTCTCAAATAAATAAATAAAATCTTTAAAAAAATAAATAAATAAATAAATAAAAATAAAAAAATAAAAAATAAAAAAAAATTTTTTTTAAGAAGTGTCACGGGGGGCCTGGCTGGCTCAGTCAGCAGAGCAACTCTTGATTTCAGGGTCATGAGTTCAAGCCCCACGTTGGGCAAAGAGCTTACATAAAAAAATAAAAATAAAAAAATAAAGAAGTGTCATAAAAATCCACACTTACTTCTTAAGAAGTGTTGGTAGAATTTCCTGCTAAAGCTTTCAGCCACAATATATTCTTGTAGAACAAACCTCAAATAGGCTTCATGCTATCACAGTTTTGCCTGCTTTGGGTATGTGCCATGATTCACACTGTAATAATGCAGTCTATGAAATCAGTTAGTCTGAACAACAACACTGATCTTCCTGATCACCCTCCCCAGACAGAAGTATAGCTAGAAATAGATCTGAAAACAAGCAGGAAACAGGAGAAAATGAGAAATAATACAGAATTGAAGTGGGGAGGAAGAGGGAAAGTAACATTACAAAAATGGAAAGGAAAAGATAAACGATATAGTAAAAAGGAGTGATGCCTTCTCAGTCTTTTTTTAAAGATTTTAATTTTCTTGGGCGCCTGCGTGGCTCAGTTGGTTAAGCGACTGCCTTCGGCTCAGGTCATGATCCCGGAGTCCTGGGATCGAGTCCCACATCGGGGTCCCGGCTCAGCAGGGAGTCTGCTTCTCCCTCTGACCCTATCCCCTCTCATGCGGTTTCTCTCTCTCTCTCAAATAAATAAAATCTTAAAAAAAAAAAGATTTTATTTTGCTTGTACAGAAATATTTATTGAAAATCTCATCAACAAATCACTGAGCCATTCTATATATGACATAGAAGTAGTGTTTGGAACACTTGTTTTTTTTTTTTTTTAAAGATTTTATTTATTTATTTGAGAGAGAGAGAACGAGAGACAGAGAGCAGGAGAGGGAGGAGGGTCAGAGGGAGGAGAAGCAGACTCCCCGCCAAGCAGGGAGCCCGATGCGGGACTCGATCCCGGGACTCCAGGATCATGACCTGAGCCGAAGGCAGACGCTTAACCATCTGAGCCACCCAGGCGCCCTGGAACACTTGTTTTTAAAGAGACTTGCTTTAAGGCTAGTTTGTCAACACTCATTTATTTTTTTTCCGTTTTTTTATTTAACTCAATTAACCAACATATAATGTATTATTGGTTTCAGAAGTAGAGTTCAGTGATTCATCAGTCTTATTATAATACCCAGTGCTCATTACATCACATGCCCTCCTTAATGTCCATCACCCAATCACCCCATTCCCCTATCCACCTCCCCTCCAGCTACCCTAAGTTTGTTTCCTATGATTGAGTCTCATATGGTTTGTCTCCCTCTCTGGTTTCATCTTGTTTTATTTTTTCCTCTCTTCCCCTATGATGCTTTGTTTTGTTTCTTAAACTCCACATACGAGTGATATCATACGATAATTGTCTTTCTCTGATTGACATATTTCACTTATCAGCCTTTTTTTTTTATTGGTCCTCACTGCAAGAGATATTACTAGCCTCTTACTCAAAACTTCTCCCTAAAGTCAGTGGAACTCCACTATCATGACTACTCCATAACTCATGATCCTACCATCAAAACCTGCACATTCTCCTTAGGATTTTATCTTAGGTGTACCTCCTTTCTCTATACTTGTCTAAAAATGCATTCCTAGGATTTAAACTGTAACCATTAGGCAAATGAATCCCCAAACTAATATCTCAACCCAACCTCTTGGCCAAGCTTCACCACGTCATCTCCGTAAGAGATATTTAACATCCTGGGGCACCTGGCTGGCTCAGTCAGCAGAGCCTGCAACTCTTGATCTTGAGGCTGTGAGTTCAAGCCCCATACTGGGTAGAGAGATTACTTAAAAAAATAAAAAAATTTTTAAAAATTTTAAAAAGAAAAGAAATATTTGGGGTGCCTGGTTGGCTCAGTCGTTGGGTGTCTGCCTTCGGCTCGGGTCGTGGTCCTGGGGTCGAGCCCTGCGTTGGGCTCCCTGCTCAGCAGGAGGCCTGCTTCTCCCTCTCCCACTCCCCCTGCTTGTGTTCCCTCTCTCAGTGTCTCTCTCTCTCTCTGTCAAATACATAAATAAAATCTTAAAAAAAAAAAAAAGAAAAATATTTAACACCAAAATTATCATCTTTCTTATATAAATAAGGTTCAAGCTCTCCTTTTAATTCCCTGTTTAGGTTAATGGCACAACAGCCCCTGACATCCAAATTCAAAATTCTTAAAACCTTTACACTTCCCTCTTTAGTTTTTCCCCTAACATTAAATCACTTGCTTAGTTCAGTCTACTGAAATACGTCCATCTTCCTTTCCCCTTTCCACAGCTATCACCATAACTGATTAATTATCTTTTGAAAGAAGTGATCTTCCTACTTAAAATTTCTCTCCTCTCCACCAATCCACTCAGCAGTGACAAAAAAATATTCCTTGAAAATATAGTTTATCATGTCACTCTCCTCTACTTTAAACAAATGAACAAATCCACCCTATGTAAAAAGAGAAACTTCCCACAGTATGCCATTCAGGAATCTGTATAGTGAAGACTCATACTTTAATCTAGTTTCTTCTACTATTCAACCATATGTATATGTACACAAGATTTCAGATTGTTTAATTCATTACTACTTGAGTCTTACTCCATTTACTTAGAATGCCTTTGCCCATCCCTACTCTTGCCGACCAGAATCCTACACATCCTGCAAGATCCAGCTGAAATTCAGCTTTTCATTAAGGACTCCTTGATCCCTACAACTAGAAATGACCCCACTGCCTCCTCCTCCCTCTCTTATGATTTGAATTCTGCTTCTTTGTGTACCTGTTCTATCTGCCCTGCTGAATATAAACTCTTCTGCAGTTTTTTGGTTTGTCTTTTTTTTTTAATTTTATGTTATGTTAATCATCATTAGTTTTTGATGTAATGTTCCATGATTCATTGTTTGCGTATAACACCCAGTGCTCCATGCAGTATGTGCCCTCCTTAATACCCATCACCGGGCTAACCCATCCCCCCACTCCCCTCCCCTCTAGAACCCTGTTTGCTTCTCAGAGTCTATAGTCTTTCATGGTTCGTCTCCCCCTCTGAGTTCCCCCCCCTTCATTTTTCCCTTCCTACTATCTTCTTTTTTTTTAATATATAATGTATTATTTGTTTCACAGGTTCAGGTCTGTGATTCATCAGTCTTACACAATTCACAGCGCTCACCATAGCACATAACCTCCCCAATGTCCATCACCCAGCCACCCCATCCCTCCCACCCCCCACCACTCCAGCAACCCTCAAGTTTGTTTCCTGAGATTAAGAATTCTTCTGCAGTTTTTGTATCTAACACATCTTTGTCTTCTTCTATAGAATCTAGAATAGTGTTTTGCGCATAAGATGCTCAAAATCAATGAAGTTTCCACGGGGCAAAAGAAGAAAAGAGTTAATGTAAATAAAAGCAAATTACTGATAATCATCTGAAGGGTCAGCAGTCACAGAAGATAAAAAAAAAAAGCAACATTCAGAAAAAGAAACAAGATGCGTAATAATACAAAGTGTCTCTTACATTGCAGCTAATAATCTTTCCAATTAAATTATAAATTCCTGAAGTCAAGAAATATAAACAGCTTTCCTCTCTGCATTCCCCTACACAGTGCCAAGCATATAGCAGGCAGTAAATGTTTGTTGAATCATATAAGAAGCAGAGGACAAATTAGAGAAATTGTGACGTAATTTAAGAAAGTAAATGCTCTTATAAGACTCTAGAAATAAACAATAAAAAATAGCAGAGGTATGACAACAATCAATAAGATAGTGTTGAAGTGGGGCAGCTGCCAGAAAAGTTTCCATAAAATTAGTTTTTTCATAGAAACAAATTAAAGATTTTACCTACTCTCCTCGCCAAGGCCCAGAGCATTTAAGATTTTCTCAGGGACAGAGACTAAGTGGCAGAAGTAGGAAAAGTCCTAATCAAGTCCCCAAATTTCCAGTTAAAAGCTCTTATACCACACTTTAGGAAAAAAAAAAACAACATAATGAGAATTCTTTGGACCACAAATGTTTCATTGTATTTAGCTAATAAGGGATAGTTCCTAACTTATAACTGGCACATACAAGGAGCACTACTTCTAGCTCTTCTGCACCAAATCTTCTCCGGTAGATAGTTATATAATAGGGGAAGGAATGACATAGAAATGGGTTCCAGAAAGTTGGAAGGCAAAGAAGAAAAACCCTTTCTTCTAATTAAGGGATGGCTGAGATCTGACAGGCATGAGGCAGACGGTATTTAAAATACCTGACTCCTCCTCTAGGGTTGTCTGCTCATCTATACTGAGGGCAACTGTTAAAGGGTGAAAGGTCCTTATGGACTTAACTGTAAAAATTGCTGTGTTAAGAACCCTGAGATATGAAAGACCTGTGCAGTTCCAGTAACTTAGAACATAAGGACTTGTGAACTGCTGAACTGAAGGAGTGTTATGGAGCTTCTGTTGCTTGTACTTGTAAAATCAGGGGCTTATGCTATCTCTGATGAACCTTTCTTTGCTAGTATTTTATGATTCTACGTTTCTGCTTTTTTTAAGAAGGGGAAAAATTTAGTATAATGACTCATAAAGCAAAAACGTCCTATGTTTTGTACAGTAATGCAAAAAATGTTTCTGCCTGAAGATATTATGAGGAAGTTCAAATTGTACAATACTTATCTCTCTTACTATTCAGGAATAGGCAGGTTGCTCTAAATACTGAGACCAAAAAAACAAGGAAGAGAATGTTGAAAATGATGTAGTTTAAGACGGCTGTGTATTAAGAAATTCTAAACATACTATAATACGTTGGAAATAACTCAGGCTTTGTAATCAGACATACTTAATTTCCAGCTGCTCCTGCCACCAACTGACACAAAACAAATTACTTATTAACTATGTTGTGCCTCAGCATTCTCATCTGTCAAAGACAGTAGCACTTACCTTTTAGATTTTTATGAGGATTAAAAGCAACATACGCATTATTTCCAACACTATGCCCAGTATATATCACAGGCACTTAACAAAGGTAGCTAGCATTTTATTAAATATAAATAGCAGAATTGTATTAAGAAGGCATCTAGTAACACACATAGAGTGACAAACAGTATAGTAACAGTCGTCCCAAAAACACAGAATCACTAAAAGGAAAACAAAAAATAAATATATATATACCTACATGAAAGCCAAGCCAGACATAACATGAAATAGTGGTCTGGGCTCCCTCTCCTACCCTAATAAAAAATTTCAGGTCAGGCTTACTTCACTGACCGACCACGAAAGATCTGCCTCCAAAACAGAAGTACAATTAGCTTTCCTCCTCTCAAAATACTGTAAAGGCAAGATATAAAAGTACTGAGGCACTCTACTTGGTATCTAGATCACAGACTTAAATCACTCTAGTCACTGAACTTTATACTATAGCTGTCATATAAAATGTGATTCACACACGAACTGGGGCATTCTAGACCTCTGAAGTCAACATTATACAATTATATTATTTAATTACAATTATGTTCTATAATGCAAACAGTAAGTCATATAGTTTGTAGTTAATGATAACAGCATATATGGGAACCACTGCTCTTATTATATACCCTTTATGTTTTCCATGCAACCAATTAAAGTTCTAAATTTTAAAAAGTTATGTATTTAGTTAATATCATTAAATAATGCTCCTATAGGTGCTTTATCTATTTTCAATTTAGAATGTACTCTAAGGGAAATTTTACAAAATATACCTATTATATTATGTAATGCATTACAAATTTTTATTTTAATTTATTTAAATTATTTTAATACATTAAAATTTGTAATACATTATAAATATTAGTGCCCTAATATATGTACAGGGAGGAAATGATTCAGACTTCTAAAGCTAGGTTATAAGAAGCCTCGCTGTTTCCAGTCAGGTCTCTTGGAGTCCTGAGCTGCCATCTAAGAAATCCAACTATCCTGATGAGATCACGTGGAAAGGACCCAAGATGACAGAGAGAGAGGGGCTCGGCTTAGCATCTAGTTATGAGAGGGATGAGAAAACATCCAAGTGAGTAAAGCCATCTTGGGACCTAGTAAACAAGACCAGCCACCAACTGACCACCACTGAGCAACCCCAGTCAACCCCACATGAAGCAGAATCACCTAGTCAATTCTGCTGGAATTCCTGACCCATAAAATCACTAAATATAATAAAATGGTTGTATTTTACGCCACCAAATTTTAAGTCTGTTACACAGCAAAAGATAATATATCCTTCACAAAGTCTTAGAGTCAATGAAGAAGTTGTTTGGTATAAGTTACATATGTACAAAACTTGCACTGACTTCAGGTCAATGTTAAAACAGAATTTGTCTTATAAAACACGCTGATATTTAAAAATCAAAAGTGAAGGGTTAGAGGGATGCCTGGGTGGCTCAGCTGGTTAAGCATCTACCTTCGGCTCAGGTCATGAGCCCTGGATCCTGGGACTGAGCCCCACATTAGGCTCCCTGCTCAGCAGGAGCCTGCTTTTTTCTCTCTCCCACGCGCCCTGCTTGTGCTCTCTCTCTCTCTGTCAAATAAATAAATAAAATAAAATAAAAAAAAAAGTGAAGGGCTAGAATAAAGATGTTTAGCAATATATAATGTCAGAACTATAATCAAACATCTCGGAATTATTTTCTTCCTTAAGCTTTTATGGCATGCATCGTTGTTTTCCTATCTAGTTCCATGAATGTTACACTTCAAATAATGCTCTCTACCTAGAATTCTTTCATTTCTTTTTTTTAAAAAAGATTTTACTTCTTTACTTGACACACACACACACACACACACACACACAAACACACACACAGTGAAAGTGTGCACAAGCAGGGGGAGTGGCAGAGGGCGAAGCAGGCTCCCCACTGAGCAAGGAGCCCGATGACCTAAGCCAAAGGCAGACACTTAACTGACTGAGCCACCCAGGCGTCCCAATTCCTTCATTTCTTTACTGATAACCTACCACACTGTCCTTCAAAGGTTCTCTCAAACATCCCCTCCTCCCTCCTGCATTCCTTCTCCCTCTCTTAATATCTGCCTACTCCCATTTCCACTAGTACCAACACTACTGTCCATCTGTCTTGTGGTATTTAACTTAGAGCATTAAATACTATAATTACTTTTTCTGGTATACTGCTAGATTGCTTAAGGTACTTGAAGGCAGAAGCTTTATATTGATTTTGTCATTTTTACTAAAACCTACCAGGACACCTAAGCACTAAAAGTGTTTGTCAAGTTGAATAGTTATACTCTGCTAACAGAGATCTCAGATTTCAAAGACAAACACAATGTTTGAAGAACCACAAAGAAATCATTTCCTGAATATTACAAAGTACCTTATTGTGATTCAATCTGTTCCTTAGGGCCCCTGGGTGGCTCAGTCAGTAGAGCATGTGACCCTCAATCTCAGGGTCATTAGTTCAAGCCCCACATTGGGCATAGAGCCTACTTAAAACAAAAACAAAACAAAAACCTGTTCCTGATTGTGAAGAATTGATAACCTTTCAATACTATACACTTAACATACCCAATTATCAAGTATATGTAGAAACAACAAAAGCTTTCTTACATACCAGTAACAATCTGGAAAAAACTCCCCAAAATGAACAAAATACCAGAAGAAAACTCATAATCTGTATTAAATATCAATAGACTTTATGGAGATATAAAAGAATATAAGAGTAGGTAAAGACATACATGTAGCTTGTAAGTATAAAGAAAATTCTGTAATTACAATCTGCCCCTACTTTAATCAATAAATTTAATGAAAACCCCTAGGTGACTGGAGTCAGGGGAGGGGGGAGAGAGTGGACTTCACAAAATAATTTCCCACTTAATCAATAAGGAAAAATAAGAGTAAGGGAACTTTGATCCAAACCTCAAATACAAAAATTTTCAAAATGCACTACAGTCCTAAAGGTAAAACCTAAAACTATAAAGTATCAAAAAGAAAATATAAGAGAAAACCTGTGTGACCCTGGGTTAGGCAAAGCTCTCTTGGTTAAGACACAAAAACCACAAACCATAAAAGAAATAAATTATGAAGTAGACTTCACCAAAATCAAATTTTTCTGCTCTGAAGAAGTGTGAAGGATAATATTAAGGGAATGCAAAGCCACAGAATGGGAGAATACATTTGTGAAATACATATCTAATAAAGAACTTGTACACAGAATATGTAAAGAATGATTACAATTTGAAAATAAAAACAACACATAATCTGAACAGACACTTCACCAAAGAGACAGGGATGGAAAATAAGCACATAAAATGATGCTGAACATCAGAAGTCATTAGGGAACTGCAAATTAAAACCATAATGAAATACTACTACATATCCACTAGGATGACTAAGACTTAGTAGACTATAACAATATCAAGGGCTGGTGGGAATGAAGAAAGTACAGCCACTTTAGAAAAGTATGGAAGTTTCTTATGAAGTTAAGCATAAATTTAACCATACAACCCAGTGATTCCACTTCTAGATATTTGCTCAAGACAACGAAAGCTTATGTCCACCACAAGATTCATGTATGAATGACTATAGTGGGCTTATTCATAACCATCAAAAACCAGAAACAATCCAAATGTCCACCAACTGGAAAATGAAAAAACAAACTGTGGTATCTCTATGCAATGAACTACTACTCAGAAATAAAAGGAATAAATTGATTAATGCAACACTGATGAATCTCAAAAGCAATACGCTAAGTGAAAGAAGCCAAACATAAAAAAGACAGTGTAAGATTCAACTTATATGACATTCTGGAAAAGGCAAAACTATTGGGACAAAAGACAAATCACGCCCGGGACTGGAGGTATGAGCAATGAGTGGCAGAACATTTTGAGGTGATAGAAAATATCATGACTGTGCTGGTGGCTACAATGTACACTTATTAAAACTCATAGACCTATATACCTTAAAGGGGTAAATTTTATCTTATGTAAATTATGCCTCAATAAGCCTGGTATTTTAAAAAGCCAAGAAAATTCTGAAAAAGAGTATGGAAGCAGGGGGGCCTTGCCCTATAGATATTAAAATCTAAAGATACAGTAAAATGAGAGTGTTACTTGAGTAGAAATGAACTGATAAATGTAAAGAATTGGGAATCTAAAAATAGACCTGAGGGGGCACCTGGCACTCAATCTGTAGAGCATGGGACTCTTGATCTCGAGGTTGTGATTTCCAGCCCCACACTGGGTGCAGAGATTACTTAAAAATAAAAAAATCTATAAATAAATAAATAAAATCTTTTTTAAAGATTTAGAAAAATAAAAATAGATCCAAGCACACATGATTTTAGTATAGGATAAAAACTGGCATTCCACATCTGAGTGCAAAGAATGACCTATTCAATAAATGGTGTTAAAATGGTATTAAAAACTATCTGATTGCTGGAACAAAATTAATCTTAATTCCTATCTAATTTTATGTCTAAATAAATTACAAATAGGATTTCCATTTATAATGCCCTTACGGGTTTTGTAAATACATGCAGATTAAAAACAAAATTTCCAGGGCACCCGGGTGGGTCAGTCGTTAAGTGTCTGCCTTTGGCTCAGGTCATGATCCCAGGATCCTGGGATGGAGCCCTACATCAGGCTCTCTGCTCAGCGGGAAGCCCGCTTCTCCCTCTCCCACTCCCCTGCTTGTGTTCCCTCTCTTGCTGTCTCTCTCTGTCAAATAAATAAAATCTTTAAAAAAAAATAAAAATAAAAAAATTTCCTCTTCGTATAATGTAGTGATAAGCTTTATTTTTTTGAGATTAGAGTGTACAAAATGGCAATTCGGATAACTCAAGTGAGTCAAACATAATACAATTAGTATTATCCACACAGTGACTTTCCTTTCTAGTTTCTCATACCATTAATATCTGCCTCTTGTGCTCACTTGACAATTTAACCACTGTCTGTGAGCTGTTGATCAACTTCTCATCCCATTATCACTTTTCTACTGTTCTTACTTTGAAATACCTGCCAAAATTTTCCTGAATAACAACTAGATATCTCTTCTCAGCAGGCAGAAAGGGCTGAAATGCAGTACAACTCGTTAATTTCCCAAACAGTTACTGACTACCCAGAGGTACCATGACCTGAAACAAGATAACCACAGCCCCCAGATTTCACAGGCTGTGTGTCTAGTGAAGAAGATAACTAAGTGATTAAAATGAAGTGAAGAAAGTCAGGAAGGAAGAAGTGCAAGGTGACACAGGAAGAGACAACAAGGGGACCTAACCTAGTCTAGGGAATAATAAAGGCCTCCCTTTCAAGTGGAGTCCTAAAAGATGAGTAGACATTAGCTAGGTGTAGTAGAACTGTGGAACGAGGGATAACGCGTAGACAAAGTTCTAGGCAGCAAGAAGCACTGAGGAGAAGTTAAAGAGCTAAACAAGAGCCTTGTAGGACATTTTTAGGAATTTGAACATCTCATAAACAGAAAAGTGACATAACCAAATGTGTTCAGATCTCTAGCCATCACTTAGGCTGTAGCATGAAAAATGAATTGAAACATCACAGATTTGAAGTAGGGAGCCCAATAAGGAGGCAGTTATACAATAATCTAGGCTAGAGATAATGGTAACTTGAACTAAGACTAGTAGAAAGGACAGTGAAAGGAGATAGATATAAAAGATGGTGATTAGAACTAACAAGATTTGGCTACCGGTTGGATGAAGGTAAAGTGTAGAATCCAGTTTTCAAGCTTGAGCCACCAGATACAAGATGGCACTGAGATAAGGAACATACACAGCAGGACAAATTTGAGTAAGGAAGGCTGAGTTTTGAACATATTAATTTTACAGTTCTGTGGAACATCTAATAGTGACTATGTCAAAGATGGATCTAGAACTCCAAACTAAGCTAAGATTTGGGGAGTGCTAACAATAGACCGTAGAAAACCAACAGGGTGATTAGCAAAGCCAGAGAGAAGAGTACTGTAAAAGGGTCCCAAACTAAACTAAATGCTGAAATAGTAGCAGCAGAGATAAGGCCAATGATGAGGGAGGCCAGGAGAGGGAGGACAAATGGAAGGTAAACTGTTAAATTGTTAGACCAGAGTAAAAGTTAAGGAATCATGCCTAATCTTGATTTTTTTGAGACCGTTTTAAAGGCTGTTAACAGCTGGCTACCTAAGAACTAAGAGAGGATCTGAGATTATTTCCTCCTCACACAAAAAGCAATCATTGTTGTCTGCCACCACGACTTTTACAAGGGTCCCCTCCACATATGCAATACTGAAGCATACACACACTAACAGAATCTCCTATACATAGAACAACATTTTAAAACTTTACATATTGACTCACCATTAATTTGAGCTGCATCTGATAAGAGAACTCTAATATAAGGCACTTGCCTATATCTCAAACTCATATCCATCTTTTCCAACTAGTTCTCCTGCGGGCCCACCAACATTTTTTCAATGATATGCTTACTCCCTCCATCTGAAACCATAAAATTAAATATATAAATCCTCCTCTCTTGCTACATATTTGATAATCATGAAGGCTGATCATACATTCCCTCTCAAAATCTTTTCCTTTCCATGTCCAGGAGTACCTCATTTTACCACTAAAATTAGTCTCCAATATCCCTGTCTCTATTTTTTCTCTCAGCCAATTCATCCTATACAATGCTAACAAATTAGTATTCCTTAAATGCCAATTTGAATAAATTATCACTCTATTAAAAACAAACAAACTGTGCCTTGCTGTTGCCCACAGTACGAAGTCTTAACTCCCTATCCTGGCAAATAGAAAACATATTGTGGCAAACTTTCAACTGGCATGAGGTGCTATTTCCCAACTTTGTACAAAATCACCAATCCCAGCTGAATGGTTCTATTCACAGACCACTGAACATGGCATGCACACTCCGGTCTCTATGGTCTTGCTCACACCATTTCCCCTAACAAGCCTGTTCCATCATCTCCATTTTCCTAAGTCCCACTTTTCCTTCAAACTCTGGTTCATTTATTTGGCAAACTAGCTCACAATGTAAGGTACAATTCTGGATAAAGGAGATTTAAAAACATTAACACAGTTTGCACAATAGTTTATAGAGCTGGAGCTCTTAAGTCAAACTACATAATGATCTAAAATTTAGATTGTATACTTATTTAATATCCTTGGGCAAGTTACTTAAATTTTCTGAGCTTCCATTCAGCACTTATAAAAGGCTAATATCTAACTAAACTTTAAAGAAGTTGTGAAAATTAAATAAAAATACATATAAAGTGCCAAGTACAGTTCTATGTGTTAATTATTATTATTGTTGTTGTTATTATTGTTTCTGTCCTCAAGAAGCTTATATTTTTGTTCAAGTTGCACCCAAGTACTCACTGCATCAGCTTTTGGTCCAACTCAAAAAAGCCTGACAGGGCGCCTGGGTGGCTCAGTTGGTTGGGCAACTGCCTTCGGCTCAGGTCATGATCCTGGAGTCCCGGGATCGAGTCCCACATCGGGCTCGGCGAGGAGCCTGCTTCTCCCTCTGACCCTCCCCCCTCTCATGTACTCTCTCTCATTCTCACTCTCTCAAATAAATAAATAAAATCTTTAAAAAAAAAAAGCCTGACAGAATTTACTAATCGTGATATTTTCATCATCCCCAAAGGAGACAAGTGAAAAATGGTGACTATATACTCCCTTAAGGTATAAAGTTCATCAGTGATTCAGCCAGAAAATGAATGCCCCAGGACACTGGTTTTCCAGAATATTGTTCCACATGTCAAACCACTGAAAGCGGTTCTGAATTAAATAATATCTAAAGAAAATGTATACCCTTTCTATAAAAAAAACTAACAAGAGGGTGCCCGGGTGGCTCAGTTGGTTAAGCGACTGCCTTTGGCTCAGGTCATGATCCTGGAATCCCAGGATCGAGTCCCGCATCAGGCTCCCTGCTCGGCAGGGAGTCTGCTTCTCCCTCTGACCCTAACCCCTCTCATGTGCTCTCTCTCATTCTCTCTCTCTCAAATAAACAAATAAAATCTTAAAAAAAAAAACAAAAAACTAACAAGAGTAGCCACTTAAGTTTGTAGTGCAAAGAGAACAGATAAAATTAATTTCTTAATAAAAAGTATTTTTTTCTTCAAATCACTTATTGAGTACAAGGCAAAGATCATAAAATGATGACTAAAATGATGCCTGCTCTGAAGGAATTGATATAATCTATTTAATAAAGGAATTCATATACGTATACAGTTAATTTATATTAGTCAACAGAGAACATTATGTAATAGAAATTGTAATTTTGAAATATATATAGTATTTAACACACTATACTAATTCATATTTACTACATTAAAAAAAAATGGTAGGACTTCTTATTTTTGGCCCATGTTACCAATATTATAACAGATCATCAATTGTAACTGACTACACTCAATCTTTAATGAAAAGCATTCTGCAAGTAGCTTTCCAAAATTCAAACTATGATGAATTTAGAATTCAAGAAAAGTGTTTACCAAAAGATTCTAGTCTTATTACTTATTTACTTTGGTACCCAAAATCAAAATAGACTGCCAAATTTTAATCTAAATACAAGAGTAGCAAATTATTTTGAATTCCCCATTCCCAAATCAAATTCCTTTTTTATTTAGAAATAGTTTGGCATCATTTTTTAAGTCCCAACAGAATGGGTGACACAGGCAAAAATCATTAATTGATACTGAAGCCATTAAGTAAAAAATTGCTGGGAAATTGGATATTCATAAATCATCGACACACCGATTACAAACTAAATACAAATAGAAAAATGAACTAGTATAATGGGGTAATGGTCACCTCAACCAATTTACTAATGGCACAATCTTAATATTATACGTCTCCTGATGGGATGGAATATGAAGCACACCAATGAAATATTCTTACCAAAACTATTTAATCTGGATTAATCAGCCTTGATCTTGATACCTAACTTCCAGTTTGTAATAAATACAAAGAATCAAGCTAAATACCACAACATGGATGTAGAGATTACTTAAAATCTTTAGTGGCAGCTGGGTGGCTCAGTCTTTAAGAGGCTGCCTCAGGCTCAGGTCATGATCTCAGGGTCCGGGGATCCAGCCCCACTGTTGGGCTTCCTGCTCAGCAAGGAGTCTGCTTCTTCTCTCCCTCTCCCTCTGCCCTTCCCCCTGCTCGCGCTCGCTCTCTCAGGCTCTCTCTCTCGCAGATAAATAAAATCTTTAAAAGAAATAAAATTAAAAATAAACAAAATCGGGGCACTTGGGTGGCTCAGTTGTTAAGTGTCTGCATTCGGCTCAGGTCATGGTCCCGGGGGTCCTGGGATCGAGCCCCACGTCGGGCCCCCTGCTCAGCAGGAAGCCTGCTTCTCCCTCTCCCACTCCCCCTTCTTTTGCTCTCTCTCTCGCTGTGTCTCTCTCTGTCAAAATAAATAAATAAAATCTTTAAAAATATATATCACTATGAATGTTTAGAAATCATGAATATAAAAAAATCTACAAGGTAACAGGTATATTAAACTAGTATCTTCAAAAAGTCAATGTCATATGAAGAAAACAGTAAGTAGAACAGTTCCAGATTAAAGTAAACAGAGAGGGACGCCTGGGTGGCTCAGTTGGTTAAGTGACTGCCTTCGGCTCAGGTCATAATCTCAGCGTCCTGGGATTGAGTCCCGCATCGGACTCCCTGCTCAGCGGGAAGCCTGCTTCTCCCTCTCCCACTCCCCCTACTTGTGTCCCTCTCTCGCTATCTCTCTCTCTCTGTCAAATAAATAAATAAGATCTTTAAAAAAATAAACAAGACATAAAAAGAAGAAAAAGAAAATATCACTCAAGAAATGGCATTATAAAAATAAATATTTAGTGTTGTTTGGAATACAATGGGGAACTTGGGGGTTATTGGAAGACTAAATATGCATTGGCTATATGATTATTTTAAATGTTTTATTTTTTAAATTTTTTTAAAGATTTTATTTATTTGGCAGAGAGAGACACAGTGAGAGAGGGAACACAAGCAGGGGGAGTGGGAGAGGGAGAAGCAGGCTTCCCGCAGAGCAGGGAGCCCGATGTGGGGCTCGATCCCAGGACCCTGGGATCATGACCCAAGCCGAAGGCAGACACTTTACGACTGAGCTACCTAGGCGCCCCTTCTTAAATATTTTAAAGTTATTGTAATTATCTACTTTTAGAAGATGAAGACTGAAATATTTAAGAATGAAGTATCATGATGTCTACAGTTTACTTTCAAATGATTTACTTTCAAGTGATTCATTGCATATATAAGATAAAATATTAACAGTTGTTGCATCTAGGAGGAAAATCTATTCTTTCAGCTTTTCTGTGTGCTTAAAATTTTTTATAATAAAAAGTTAGAGAAAAAAGAAATAACTTGGAAAAAGTTTTAAAGTTCATCTTCACTTTCTCCTTCCTGTTTATCACAGTCTAAAGGGAAAAAATTAAGTTAACTGTCGCATTCTGTAGTTAGGCTCACACTCTTGCAGAAATGGGGTTGATCCAAATTCTTTACACATTAGCAATGCAACTCTGAGCGAGCTAAGAAAAACTCAGAGTTTTAATCTAAAAATATTGAGATAATACCATGGCATATGACAAGCACTCAACAAATGCCTTTTCTTTCTCCCACCAAATCCCCAAATTTTATTTCCTAAGCTATCATGGCTGACCGCACACTGACTTCACAAGTATCTGCTCCAAATAAATGTTACTGGGAGTTTTTTGTTTTTTTTTTTTTTTTTTTTTTTTTTAAGATTTTATTTATTTATTTGAGAGAGAGAGAGAGAGCACATGAGAGGGGGGAGGGTCAGAGAGAGAGAGGCAGACTCCCTGATGAGCAGGGAGCCCGATGCGGGACTCGATCCCGGGACTCCAGGATCATGACCTGAGCTGAAGACAGTCGCTTAACCAACTGAGCCACCCAGGCGCCCACTGGGAGTTTTTTGTCTCCTTACTTAGATTTACTTTTCTGATACTAAATAGTTAACCCAACCCTTGGGCACAGCTGGTGGGAATGTAAAATGGTGCAACTCCTATTGAAAACAGTTATGGAAAACAATATGGCAGTTCCTTAAATTAAGATTACCATATAATCCAGCAGTTCTACTTCAGGGCATATATCCAAAAGAACTGAAAGCAGGGACTCAAACAGATATCTGTTCATCCATGTTCATAGTAGCATTATTCATAATAGCCAAAAGGTAGAAGAACCCACATGTTATCAAGGGATGAATGTACAAACAAATGTGGTATAAACATGTAATGGAACATTATTCAGCCTTAAAAAGGAAATTCTGACACATGCTGCAACACACACAGACATATATATAGAGAGAGAGAGAGAGGTAGAGAGTGAGTATGTGTAAGTGTGTATATGGGAGGGGTGGGGGTTGATTCTGCCCTCTTGCATCTTTTACCATCTCCAATTTCTAAGCCTTTCTAGGGGTACTGCAAAGTAAAGAGGATTGTTTGGGACTTACACTAACCTTCTATTATGCTCGCTCACCCCCTCCTCCGTTCACTGCCCCCACCACAGGAATGAGGTATGATCTCCAGCAAAACTGAATCAGAATGGCTCCAAACTCAGGTGCATCCCACACAGAAAAAGGGAGAAGTGAAATGTGGGTGTGAAAGAAGGGAGACTAAGTGAAAATTTAGAAACTGAACGGTGAAACTTACAGCTTTCTTCCTCCACCAAGCACTACAGCCCCGCCACCTAAACTCATTACCTCTGCCAATCCCCTCCTCTCCATTATTCCAGTTACACAGACAGAAAAATGAAGGACCTTTATCTGAAGAAACTGAAAACCCTCTTACCCACTACCCAGAGAAAAGAAGTAAAGGTAAAATATGGGAGGGGCGCCCAGCTGGCTCAGTCAGTATAACACGCGATTCTTGATCTCGGGGTTGTAAGTTCGAGCCCCATGTCGGGTATAGAGATTACTTAAAAATAAAATCTTTTTTTTTTTTTTTAAAAGATTTTATTTATTTATTTGAGAGAGAGAGAATGAGAGACAGAGAGCATGAGAGGGAGGAGGGTCAGAGGGAGAAGCAGACTCCCTGCCGAGCAGGGAGCCCGATGCGGGACTCGATCCCGGGACTCCAGGATCATGACCTGAGCCGAAGGCAGTCGCTTAACCAACTGAGCCACCCAGGAGCCCTTAAAAATAAAATCTTAAAAAAAAAAAGGTAAAACATGGGAGTTTATTAGTCACTAAGCCATGCTCATGCATGCCCAGTGAGCTTTCAATCAGCTTTGAACATTCCTTGAATATGAAGGAACTGCTAAGGATCACACAAATCTGAAGAAAGCCTCCAACAAGACCAAAATCAACGACCAAAAAAAAGTTTTAGAGGAACCAAAAACAATGCAAGAAACGAAGAAACTATAATTAATATCCTTGAAGAGGTAACAGAAGATGCTGCACCCATGAAAAAAGAACAAGATGCTACAATACAGGAACTAAGAGCAAGAGCTCGTGAAACATTGTTTTAAAAGAGAGCTAAAATTTAAAAATTCAATAAAAGGGTTGAGATCTCCCAGATTGTGGAAAAAAGACAATTTTTTTGGAGATCAAATTTCTCAACAAGAACACTGGAAGCCAGGCAATAATGGGAACACCTCCAAACTTTTGAGGGAAAATGATTTCCAATATAGAAATCTCTCAACAGCCAAACAGCCTAGCATGAGGGTAAAAATAAATTAAAAAAAAAAAAATTTCCAGTGCACACTTTCACAGTAATAGTAGAGGAAACCAAAATGAAGGAATAAACCAAAGGAAGGCACAGGGTCCAGAAAAAAGGGACTCAGCGAAAGTGAAAGAAATTCTCAGAATGTCAGCTAAGGGAAGTCCCAGATGACAGCTTTGCAGCAGGCCTAAAGAGAAAACAATCCAGACTAAAGCAGGAAGAAAGACAGCTACAGAAGAGATGACTACAGGAACAAATAGAACTGATAAGTTTATCTGACAGATTTGACCATGTGGAAAATTGTACTGAGAAGCATTTTATGGAGCTGCTGGAGGGTACAGAAAGACTTTACCAGACCAAACTAAGCAAATGAAAAAACTAGGCATGAAAAACAAAGGTTACACAAGAAAATGAAATCATAGTAAACTATTTCAGCAGTGACAAATACTTGGTCATAATGATGAAACCTCTGAATATGAATTTAACCTAAAATTGTGGAATTAACATTAGAAAGATAGGAAAAAGTCTAGTTTGAAAAATCTTCCAACACCTATCCCTTTAAATCACTGACATTTACATACCTTAAATTATTCACTTCTAACAGACTCTTTAACTACAAAGAACAAACCAATGGCACCTAGTGG